>NW_014578050.1:96878-103981 GCF_000485595.1 Priapulus caudatus | reverse complement strand
CGTGCGTGGCGTGCGTGCCGTCTGCGTGCGTGCGGTGCGTGCGTGTGTGTGTGTGTGCATGTGTGTGTACGTTACGCAGCCGCGCGTGGCTTGCGTTTGACTAAGTGCTTTGATAATACAGGGTGAACAACTACGGAGAGCAATGATATGTCGCTGCAGCAGAGGCACTCATCTGTCATAATTCCTTTCCGTTTTCTTCTCTCCATTACGCGAACACTTCACGGCTATTGATAACTGCATGTGCAGGCCACGTCACACACCGCAACAACACAACAATCAGAGACGCGCGATGCATCGGTGCGGAAATATCCCAAAACGATACGGAGTCGACCTTCGAGAAATGCGACATCGGCTGTGATAGAGAGGATAGAGAGGGACTAGAGGTAGAGAGATAGAGGGATAGAAAAGGGGGGGGGGGGGAATTAAAGGAGCGGATAGAGGAGGATGACGGGATAGAGAAATAAGAGGATAGAGAGGATAGAGGGATAGAGAGAATAGAGGGATGAGGGAATAGAGGGATGAGAGAGGATAGAGGGATAGAGAGGATAGAGGATAAGAGAGGATAGAAATAACAGCCTGTTTCTGCTAGCATCTATGACAAATACAACATCGCATATACGCTCTCCTATGACACTAATGTCTTCCTATGACAATATTGGCGAGTCAACTTTGTTCCGCTTTACAGCTGAAATTTACTGCTTGCGTTCATAATAGCGCTCCTAAACTCCTATGATGCGCACAACACATACAACAATATTTGTCATACGAAGAGAATTCGCCTATGACAAAATAGTGTCATAGGAGAGCGTATATGCGTATGTCGTATTTGTTCATAGATGCAAGCCAGAACATGTTGAAAAATAAAACGATAGAGGTGGAGGGATATAGCGATACACTGCACTGTATTCGCTGACGTTCAGTCGTTATAGGGAATTAAGACATCATACAACACGTTAGGATTATGGCTGTAGTTTCAAATGGGCTTAGGTTAATCGTTTCAGATATGGTTAATATTGCAGTGAAGGCTTATGGTTAGAATTATAGTTAAGATCACGGTAACGTTAGGATTAGGGTTATGGTCAATGTTAGTGTTAACGTTAGTATAATCGTTAGGCGTTAGGGTCTTAGAGTTAGAGTTACGGTTAGGGTTCGGTTTATGGTTAGGATTAGGGCTAGGGTTGGAGTTTTGTACATATAGCAAGGTATCAATGTGATGCCCTCTCACTGTATATGAAATTGACAACCGCACAGGGCGGTACCCAATATACACAAACGGGTATTCTAAAGCACGCGTTGCCAAAGCATAACGAAACATTTCCGATTAACTTTTTGGATTCTTTTAAAATCAAAATTAACGAATTTCCCTGCACTTACACGTAATCGCGAAGAGTAGATAAGCTAATTGAAAACGTTACTCGCAGATGGTATGAGACAAGAATTGAAATAGCCAGCAGGCTGCAAACGATCTCACTCCACCTTCCACTATAATCCGACACGCTTGTGAAACTGACGCCTATACAAAGGACTGTGAACTTACATTCAACCCGTGTATAACGGTCACTCCAAGTGGTGTCGCTTTGCGGTAGTTTTTTTCTCCATATAACTGCCACTCGTAGGAAATGACAAAAAGTGTCTTCACGGACAGATGTCCGTTCTATGGAGGTCGGCCGCTAAGACGTGTGGCGACTGCGACCCTACCGCATCGTCGGTGCGCATGAAAACCTGGCCAGCCTCTGCACAGGTATATATTTCTCACACAGTTGGTCCACACACACACACACACACACACACACACACACACACACACACACACACACACACACACCACACACACACACACAGCACACACACACACACACATACACACACACACACACACACACACACACACATACACACAACACACACACACACACACACACACACACACGCCGCACGCACGCACGCACGCACGCACGCACGCACAACGCACGCACCGCACGCACCCACCACACACACACACGCACTACACACACACACACACACACACACACACACACACCACACACACACACACACACACACACACACAGAAAACACGCGAAACGAGCCACAGATCTATAGAGAGACTATAGATCATAGAAATAATATAGATAGATATATATCTATCAGGAGTAGATAATAGGGAGATCTATAGAGAGACTATAGATCATAGAAATAATATAGATAGATATATATCTATAGGAAGTAGATAATAGGGAGATCTATAGAGAGACTATAGATCATAGAAATAATATAGATAGATAGATATATATCAGGAGTAGATAATAGTTCCCTATTATCTACTCCTGATATATATAGATAGATAGATATATATAGATAGATAGATATAATATATATAGATAGATATATAGATAGATATATAGATAGATATATAGATAGATATATAGATAGATTATCTATATTATTTCTATGGACTAGATAGTTGTGGAGTTCAAGCGGCAACGCCTATCGTTCTTGGCATGTAGGAATATATTCACAGCGCGCAGCAGCATCACGAAAATCGAAGCAATGTGTCGACGCCGCGTACGTAGCAGTAACTCGCGGGCCGTTTCATCGGCCGTAGAATTCTCCATGTCGGAAAAACAAGACGATGCACTTGATTATTTTTAACGTATTTTTTTTCGCGAGCGCGCGCAAATACGGAACACACATCTGCGTCCGTTTAGAAGCATCATAAAAGACTCTCGCGAGTTTATAAAGGAAACACGTGCCGTCGATACAAAAAAACTAACATTTGATTTCTACGATTGAAACGAAGAATATATAGAAAACGCCTTCTTCGTCTTATTACGCTTCTCCTTGGTGGTGAGTGGGAGAGGAGTGCGTAGTCGACTCTACGTGTAGAAACTGTGCGAATCTCTATAGGATAAATTGCTTGTGAGGAGTTGCCGATTCTGTTTGCAGAAAGAACCTTCCAACCCTTCGAAGGGTATAATTGAAATACATTGCTTCTGTGTGAGGTGAACGCAGAAACTTGCGCCTCTGTGTAAGTATCGTCGTGCTATTATAGCTACTCGTATATATATATATATATATATAGACGCATGGATCTATAATCACATTAATCATTATTGCATTGCGTTACGAGGCTTAGATAGTAGAATTATTTATCAAAGTATGAGTTATACGTACACGCGCGCATGAAATACATATATATATATATATATATATATATATATATATAAGAGAGGAGAGAGAGAGAGAGAAGAGGAGAGAGAGAGACAAAGACACAGAGAGAGATAGAGACACAGAGAGAGAGAGACAGAGAAACAGACAGAGAGAGAGAGAAAGAGAGACCGCGCGCCAGAGAGAGAGAGCGAGAAAGAGAGACAGAGAGAAAGAGAGAGACGAATCTAGTCTAACTCTAGGTTAGGCAAACCCTAAAACTAATTGTACCCTAACACAAGCTAAATCTAAACCTAACCCTAACCCTACTTCTTAATCCACTCTAACCCTACCACAAACGCTACGCCTAACTCTAAACCGCAAGCGTAAGAAATCTGACCCTCATGCTAACACAAACAAACATGCCTGGTATCCGCTGATCTATACTCGCACCGTGAGCTCCATCAAGATGGATTTTTGAAGCGCGGATAGACGTCACGGATATATCAGTGTCTCTCGAAATAGACATATAAACACTATAGATAGACACGCATTTATGATATCACTCGCTTTCAACGCTATTCTTCGTCAGTGTCTTGCAGTGGCTCGTTTCATGTCGGAAAAACATCTCCTCAAACCTTAATATACGTTATGTGTGTGTGGAAGGGGGTGCGTGCGTGCGTGCGTGCGTGCGTGCGTGTGTGTGTGTCTGCGTGCGTGTAAGTTGTCAGCTCAAGCTTTGGCTAATAGTTATATCTACAACCCGACATCCATCCGTGTCTTCTAATATAAAGACTGTGAGAGATAGAGATAGAGAGGGGGTAGAGTACGAGAGAGTACGAGAGAGAGAGAGAGAAGAGAGAGAGAGAGAGAGAGGAGAGAGAGAGAGAGAGAGAGAGAGAGGGTAGAGTACGAGCAGAGTACGAGAGAGAGAGAGAGAGAGAGCGAGAGAATGAGAAAGAGAGGAGAGAGAGAGAGAGAGAGGAAGATAGAGAAAGAGAAGAGAGAGAGAGAGAGAGCGAGAGAAGAAAGAGCGAGAGAAGAGAGAGAGAGAGAGATGAGAAGAGAGATGAGGAGAGAGAGAGAGGGAGAGAGAGAGAGAGAAGAGAGAGATAGAGAGAGAGATAGAGAGAGATAGAGATAGAAAGGATGTCGGGAGTAATATGAGATAGTGATGAGTGTCAGACACTATATAGTCTACTTATGACACGCCTGATTATATATCCCCGCTTTTTTCTCACTCTTTTTGTGTGTGTGTCACTCGGACGGCACTCCTCGCCAAGTATAGGCGTTCACCAAAGAAAGAAAGAAGGCGAGAGAAATGATAGAGAAGAAAACGCGCAACGAGATAGAAAGAGGAAGAAAGTGAGAGAGAGAGAGAGAGATTAGAAAGATGAATATATATATATAGATAGGTCGCATAGATCGATATATATATTAATATATATTATAGGATGGATAGATAGACAGCAGATAGCATAGATAGATAGACAGATAAAGATAGAGTTAATAGATAGGTAGATAGATAGATTGGCAAGATAGATAGATAGATAGATAGAAGTAGATAATTGATAGATAGATAGATAGATAGAGCAGATAGATAGATAGATAGATAGATAGATAGATAAGATAGAGTAGATTAGTGATAGATAGATAGATAGCATAGATATAGATACATAGATAAATAGATAGATAAAAAGATAGATAGATAGATTCAGATAGAGAGATAGATAAATAGATAGATGAGATAGATAGATAGATAGATAGATAGATAGATAGATAGAAGATGATAGAATATAGATAGATAGATAGATAGATAGATAGATAAATAGATAGATAGATAGATAGATAGATAGATAGATAGATAGATAGATAGATAGATAGATGATAGATAGACATAGAGACAGAGAGAGATAGAGAGAGAGAGAACAGAGAAGGGAGAGGGAGGCAGAAGTAGAGAGAGATAGAGGGGGAGAGAAGAATGGGAGAGAGAAAGAGCGATAGAGAGAGAGGAGACGGGGGAGAGAGCAGAGACGAAGATGAAGGAAGTAACGTGCCTCCCAGGGGATTACCCTGCAATCTTAACGTCTGTATATTTTTCAGAGTCCATCGTCCGATTTATGACTATATGGCACGCGTACGCTCTCCATCGCTCTCTATACAAACACGTCGCTATCAACTAACGGCTCAGCGCAGCGCGTAATACGCCCGCTCTCCGTGTTTATCCGGCTGAACTCGCGAGTTTCTCTGCCTCCGATGGTAATCACGCGGCTTCTTCCCAGCGTGCCAGACAGGCCGGATATTCTCCTCCCGCTTTTCTCTAGCTCCCCCCTCGCGGCTCTTCCCCTTCCGCTTCTCCCCTCCCGCTTCTCCCTCTCGCGGCGCCCTCCCTCCCGCTTCTCCCTTCCGCTGCCTCCGCCCATTTCTTCTTCTAGCTCTCCTCTCCCGCTGCCTTCCTCTCCGCTTTCCCTCTCGCTTCTCCCTCCGCTTCTCCCCTCCCCGCTTCTCCCTCCCGCTTCTCCCCTCCGCTTCTCCCCTCCCGCTTCTCCCCTCCCGCTTCTCCCCTCCCGCTTCTCCCCTCCCGCTTCTCCCCTCCCCCGCTTCTCCCCGCTCTCTTCTCCCCTCCCGCTGCCCTCCCCCCGCTTCTCCAAGCTTTAGTGGCGAGCGCGCAGTGAAGCCATACATGTTACGTGTGTGTGTGTGTGTGTGTGTGTGTGTGTGTGTGTGTGTGTGTGTGTGTGTGTGTGTGTGTGTGTGTGTGTGTGTGTGTGTGTGTGACGCTTGCGGCGAAGCTGCTGCTACCGCTGTGTTTGAAAAGGGCCGCCGCGAGCTGTTGGTTGAGTAGGTTTACTCTACATCCTTCCGCGCGTCGATGCCAATAATCGTCTGCAGGCGGCATCACAGAGGAGAGCGAAGTGGATCAAAAACATACGTAAAAATATCAATAAACTAGAAGTCCCCCCCTCTCCCCCATCCTCCCCCGCTTCTCGTTTAGCGGTCGTAATAATGGCTGGCGATAAAAAAGGGGATGTTTAATCGATATTTTTGCATTATAACGTTATATTACATATATACTATATTCAAGCAACGGAAATACTGGCTGCCGATAAAAAGGGATGTTTAATTGATGTTTTTACATTAAAGCGTTATATTACATACTATATTAAAACGTTGCTGGTAGTTTGAGAGATGTTCCCCGGTTGCAAGTGGATCGCATGCAGTGAGGGTACATGACCGCGCTGAATGAGAAAATCCATAACCCTATATAGCCTTAACATCAACCCAAACCCTAACTATATTCCTAACCCTAGCCGTAATCCTACCCATAGCCTTAACATTAACCCTAATTATAATCCTAACCCTAATCCTAACCCTAATCCTACCCATATATAGCCTTAACATCAACCCAAACCCTAACTATATTCCTAACCCTAACCCTACCCATAGCCTTAACATTAACCCTAACTATAATCCTAACCCTAACCCTAACCATAATCCTACCCATAGCATTATCATTAACCCTAACTATAATTCTAACCCTAACCATAACCCTAATTCTATCCATAGCCTTAACATCAACCCTATATCCCTAACCCTAAACCTAAACTTAATCCTAACGCTAACCCTATTGCTAACCCTAATCCTGACTTGAATCCTTTAATCCTGACTTCAATACTAACCATTACCTAACCCTAGCCATAATCCTAACACTCATCTTAACCATAACTCCAAACCTCACCATAACACTAACCATGACCCTCAGCTCAATCCCAAGCCCATTTTGTTTGTATGCATGAGGCTGTTTTTAGAAAGCAGAATCACTTGGTCCTAAGCGATATTCCATGATGTATGTAAAACTTGTGTCTATACAGTCACCGTATGAAACTTCAAGCTAATGCAATTGACGACCATAATTATGTACTCGACTTGAAATACGCGCAGATGAGAGAAAGGAA
>NW_014578050.1:82651-96201 GCF_000485595.1 Priapulus caudatus | reverse complement strand
CTCTCTCTCTCTCTCTCTCTCTCTCTCTCTCTCTCTCTCTCTCTCTCTCTCTCTCTCTCTCTCTCTCTCTCTCTCTCTCTCTCTCTCTCTCTCTCTCTCTCTCTCTCTCTCTCTCTCTCTCTCTCTCTCTGTGTGTGTGTGCCCCGTCAGAACTGTAGCATAGTATCTCGTCTTCCCTGACGCCGGAGTCCATTTAGTGTATTCATCGCTACTCCAATGTTCCCGCTCACTTAATTACTCACTCACTCCTTCACGCAAGATCATCGTAATTAGCCTAGTTCAATGCGTGAGGTAGCTCTCACTCTCCTTCTCTTCCTCGCCTCCTGCTGCACTTTCTTTTCCTTATCACGGAAGAATCCGAGGTAGAGCTTCACGAAGCCCAACGGATGAGATGATGATTCAAGAGATGAAACTCCGCTGTCAGCCTCCCAGACAACTAACTCTCGGTCACCAGCTCTCGCCGACGCGTGAGTTAGTAGCAGTAACCAGTGTGCGTTAGATTGTAGGGCGTAGAAGTTGCTCGCTCGCTCTCACACTCGTCCGCTGCCACGGCACTGCGGACGAAAGTGGGTAGCTCGTCAGAAGTGGGTTTGAAAACAAAAAGTGTGTGTGTGTGTGTGTGCGCGCGTGTGTGTGGTGGAATCACGGTAATCATCAGCACTAGCGCGGGGAGTCAGTCAGCGCGTACGCACGCGCGGAGTGGCCGTGTTGCCTCCTCCATCGACGCATGATGAGGATGTATGAGCACGCAGCCTCTCAGCAGCATCCTCTTATCTGTGCCGCGCACGCGACCGATCGTCGTTCGCGCGATCGCAGCGCCGCCCGGTGGTGAACGTTAAACGTTTTATTAGTCGCCGCGTTCGGCGTGATGGCACAGAACTCAGACAAACTCGAGAACATATTGTGCGTTTCTTTCTGCAACTTTGTGCACAGCAGCGCACAGGCACTTGGACCGTCTCAATAAAAAAAATTAATGGTAAATAAACACGAAATGTCTCTACTCTATTTCGCCTATAATCACCTGTAAATTCCAGTCAAATGCTCATCTGCAACACGCAAGTACACCGAACGCCCGCCCGCGCTGTGCAGCAGCGCTTTTTTTTTTTTAGCTGCGCAGCTCTTATTCATGTTGTTTGTGCACGCAGCACAGCGCGGGCGGGCGTTCGGTGTACTTGTGTGTTGCAGATGAGCCTTTGACCGACATTTACAGGTGGTTATAGGCGAAATAGAATAGAGAAACTTGGTACATTTGGTATAGAGACTTTGGTACATTTCGTGTTTATTTACCTTTTTTTATTGAGACGTTCCAAGTGCCTGTGGAATTGCGTGTTGCAGAGGAGCGTGTGCGAACTGCATTTCCGGTGAAAGAGATTAGACCAACATTAAAACTTTGGTAGCATATACAGTTCGCATTTAATCATTTTATTATTGAACGATTCAAGTGCCTAGGCCTATAAGGCTATATCCATGGCTGTGGTGCTACACAGTATACTGCCACTGGTATAGCCACAAGTTCCCATCTCGCGTAACAGTCGGAGAGCCTGGTCGGTTTACCACTGGTAAAGCTATAAATGAGTTATTAGTTGGCGATTAAGTGTTTTATAGATAAACACATTCCAAAAATTATTGTTATTAATTAGATGAGTCAAGAAAACTTATAATTCATATAAAAAGTTGAAATAACTAAAGTAATAATAAATTACAATAAAACGCAGCGGGATTGCGGTGGCGCCACTTGTTTGCATGATCCATCGCGTGTTTGTTTACCTTTCCGGTGAACCACGTTGAACAGAACAGAACACGTTGTTCATTCATTCAAAGTCGTGACCACTTTCGCAGTGATGGCGTTAGCGATAGGAGCTGTTGCTTGGGGCGATTTCTATGGGTTGTTATAAGCTGGCCGCTTACTTGCTGTAGTCTAGCTCTAGCACCATGGATGTGACACTGCCACTGGATAGTGTCGCTGTCAACGGCAGTGACCAGGAACATGACGGATACATTCCCCCCGCAGACGGAATTGCCGAATTCAAAGCGTAAGCGAATACCATAAATGATAGAACATGTTGTTAAAATGAATGACAGCATTGAGCGACTGCTAGTTACTAATAAGTAATAGTAATACTATTAATAGTATTACTATTCGTATCTTAACGATTGGTGAACTACTACTACTACTAGTACTATACTGTGCAGATACCGTGGGTCAATGATAGTTTGCGACCCTGCAAATGTGTCTAATCCGGTGTGCTAAACTAGATAAACTGCCGATTCCGTTAGTGCTACATTCGCCTGCTTTAATTGCCTCTCATTCATCTCTGCCTCTTAATTCTCCGTAGCATCACCGCCATGGTCAAGGACGAGAATCTCTGGAAAGCACTCCCTCCTCCACCTCCTCCTCCTCATCCTCCGACGGGATCACGGAGGCTCGTCGTCACAGCCGACGACCTCGGCTACTGCCCCGAGCGAAACCGCGCCATCTTGGAGTGTCTCGCTCGCGGCGTCGTCAGCAGCACGAGTCTGCTCGTCAATGCCGCGTACACGCGGGAAGCTGTCGCCCTCATCCGGGATGCGCATCCCGGGAAGACGGCGTTGCAGCTGCCGATCGGTGAGCCGGGACGAATGCGCGCAAATGTCGGGCGTAGGGTGGGTCGGGGGGTGGTGATCCTGATTCGTTGTTGTTGCTACTGCTGTTGTTGTTGTTGTTGTTGTTGTTGTTGTTGTTGTTGTTGTTGTTGTTGTTGTTGATGTTGATGTTGTTGTTGGTGTTGCTGCTGTTGTTGTTGTTGTTGCTGGTGCTGTTATTGTTGTTGTTGGTGCTGTCATTGTTGTTGTTGCTAGTGCGGTTGTTGTTGTTGTTGTTGTTGTTGTTGTTGTTGTTGTTGTTGTTGTTGTTGATGTTGTTATTGTTGTTGCTGTTATTGCTACTGTTGATGTTTTTATCTGCTGTACATTGTAGCCTATTGGGTATTTATTGGCATAGATATCTATTACATTGTCATTCTGTTACTGGTACTTCCAGCAATTTCCTTACGAATTGGTACGCTATCTGTTAATTGATCTTTTTATGCATTTTACCAAGAGCTATTATGTATTTTTAGCTATATTATGTATGATTATCTCTTGATTCTACCTAGGATCTGGAGGTGAAATGGTAATTTGTGATGAGAGTGTTTATGCGTGGTACCCTCTCACGTAGGGCTGCATCTGAACCTGACTGAAGGCAAGCCGATCAATGAGAGCACACACACGCTGGTGGCACATGACGGCTTCATGCGGGGAAAGATAGGGTTCAGGGATGCCTGGAAGAACAGTGAGATTACAGAAGAGCACGTATGTATGCATGTATATACACGCGCGCACGCATGCATGCACACACACATATATACGGAGTGAGAGAGAGAGAGATAGAGAAAGAGATAGCGAAAGAGAGTGAAAGAGAGAGAGAGAGAGAGCAAGAGAGAGAGCGAACGAGAGAGAGAGAGAGAGAGAGAGAGAGAGAGAGAGAGAGAGAGAGAGAGAGAGAGAGAGAGAGAGAGAGAGAGAGAGAGAGAGAGAGAGAGAGAGAGAGAGAGAGAGAGAGAGAGAGAACGAGAGAGAGAGAGAGAGAGAGAGAGAGAGAGAGAGAGAGAACGAGAGCGAGAGAGAGAGAGAGAGAGAGAGAGAGAGAGAGAGAGAGAGAGAGAGAGAGAGAGAGAGAGAGAGAGAGAGAGAGAGAGAGACAGAGACAGAGACAGAGACAGAGACAGAGACAGAGAGGTGATGTGTTTGAGTAACAGCTCACTCGAGGTGGTATGGCAACCAGTCGATAGAGGTCGTTCGTCTCTTGCGTAAATGTAATTTTTATTGTGATTCTCGGTATTTTTACACCTTGTTGCCAAATGGAAATCAATTGAATCAACTCTCTGTAGGTGGCGATGGAGATCAGATCTCAGATAGAGAAATACAAGGATCTGGTTGGCTGCTACCCACTACACATAGATGGTCACCAGCATGTTCACATCATACCAGGTGAGACTGCATTCTAACAGGTGTAACACGTACTGTGCACAGTTTTAACCTCTCCAGTCTAAAGGCTAAAACACTGCAGCGACAACGAGCAACGGTAATGTTCAGATCTAAAGTTCAACTGGTGCCGTTTCGCTCAAATTCGCCCCTGTGACGTCGTCAGGCTGCTATCGCTACCAGATCTTATAAAACTGAATTTTCTTTGAACACATGAAATGACCACTCTGACAGATCTATGCCAAATGATTGTGACGTTGTAAGTCTGACCTATCATAACTTTGGAAGCGGCGTGTCGGGCAAATGTTACGACTTCCTGGATTCACGTGTACATAGCCGTAACTTAATTTAACAGTAACGATCTCGATTTAACGATGACCAGAAATTCCCCGAAAAACAATCAAACTAAGTATAATAACGAGTCTGCGTCTTGCTCTCCATCTGCAGGCGTCGCAGAGATATTCGCGCGTCTGCTCAGGGAGTACGGCGTCACGCGCACACGTCTGTAACTGTAATAATAACTGATAGTAACAATAAATAATATAATAATAATATGTAATAACTAATAATAGTAACGAGCGTGTTTCATCTGTAGGCGTCGCGGACATATTCGCGCGTCTGCTCGTGGAGTACGGCGTCACGCGCACGCGTCTGCCGCACGAGCCGCAGCTGATGCCCTGCGTCGACTACATGCTGAGGGCGGCGCCGGGCGGACGGCCGACGGCCCGCGTGAAGTTCCTCATAGCGATCGACGACAACTGCAAGACGGCGCGCGCGACATTCGAGAAACATGGCCTGAGGTGAGGGAGCATGCATACTGATGAGCGCAAGAGAGAGAGAGCTAGAGAGAGTTGATTGTTAGCGAATCTGTGTATGTGTGTGTGAGTGCGTGTGTGAGTGTGTTTATGCATGTGTGTGTGCATGCATGCGTGCGACACACATACATGTGTGTTCTTGTGTTGTTTTCTGTTGTTTTTTTTTACTGTAATTTTGATAATTTCTTAGCTCTGTCTCTCATCTTATACGCTTTGCTTTATTTTTATCTTGTAGCTCTTGCCCTCACTTTTAAATCTCATGGCTTATACTCTTACCTTGTGTGCTCTACCTTAATTAATTAGTGACCCTTCGACATTTCGCGTGTTGGTTGTGCAACACCTTTAGTCAAGGCCGGTCGCCAGCTTTCCTAGTTTATTACCCCTATTCTGTATTAGGAAGCTGGAGTCATTATTCATCCTATAGTTGCTAATACCGTATTGTCTGTTTGACTGTTCTTACCTCTTTTTTATGAATGTTAATAAGGTCTTAACGTTGTTAATAGTCGCCAGGTGCACCAGGTGTGCTTTATTACCTTGCTGCCACTCTTATTTCCCTCCCTAATCTACATCTCTATGTTACGCAATATGACGGTGGGTTTGCTACATTACATATGTGCACATACATGTGTGCCTGTGTGTGTGTTTGTGCATGTATGCGCTTGTGCTTGTGTTGTTTTCTGCATTTCTTACTGTAACGGTGATCATTTCTTAGCTCTGTACTCTTATTTTCGTCTCTCATCTTATACTCTATATTTTATTTTTATCTCGCAGCTCTTTAAATACCCTCACATTTAAATCTCACTGCTTTTATATACTCTTATCTTGTGCGCTCATATTTATATCTCTAATCTTGTACTCATATCTTTATATCACTCATCTTCACGTCGCATTACGTCTCATCTTATATTTATAGCTCTTCGCATACTAATAACGTTACGTCGCTCTCGTCTTGTGGCGCCACCTGCAGGTACGCAGATCGCTTCATCGGGCATGGCGTCATGGGTCCGATGATGACCGTTCCGAGACTCGCTGCCAACATGCACGTCGTCTTCCGCGTGGGCGACGGCGAGTCCGCCGCGCGCCGGCCAATCGCGTGCGAGATGATGGTGCACCCCGGCTACGTGGCGCACCCTGGTGTCGGCGGGTACGGCGAGGCGGGGCCGGACGAGTTTGCTCGGAGCGAGGATCGCGATGACGAGCGGCGGACGCTGCAGAGCGACGCGCTGAAGGAGATCATCGAGAGATACGGCATCGAGCTGTCGACCGCGAGCGACCTCTAACGACCTCCGATAATTACATCTAACGACCTCCAGTTGACATCTCTAACGACCTCCGATAATTACCTCTAATGAGCTCCAATAGATAGCAATAGTGGCCTGCAGTAGTCAACTGTAATGACCTCCAATAATTACCTCTAGTGACCTTCAGTAGTGACCTCTAACGACCTTTGACAAACCCACCGAGGTGAGGTAGAGGGGTAACAAAGTGTGCGGGAAGTGGTGCGAACATGCACCAGGTACTAGCTGTGTAGATGTCACAATGTCCGAGTGACTGTCACAATGTCTGAGAATGTTGGGGGATGTCTGAATGTCACAATTGTCACGAGGTCATGCAGTGTTTGTCACGAGATCTGTGTGTGTATGTTGCCTGTTCTGAGGGATTGTCACACAATCGGAATGTTTGTCACAATGTCCAAGTCATTTTCTTGACATTTTTGGTGATTGTCGTCTAAATGACTATTATGAGATTGGAGTGATTGTCAGTAAGTTTGAGTGAGTCACGAAACAATTATTCATTATTGTATTATTGTATTAGTGAGATTATGCACGACACACATCTTTCATGCGGCACTGTGTAGTTACCCGACTGTGGTTTTGTTCGGTGTGGAGCGCAGTATCGCAGAACAGTTGTCGTTGACAATTCACACGTACACAAATACCTGTGTGCGTAGACTTCCTGGTTACAGCAGCAGTAGTAGGTTTGCCCACGGGCAAGTGTAGTGACCTGTGTTTGTCACCGGTGGAGTGACACATGACCTTGGCTAACCAAACCTGTTCTGTGCGACGGTACTACGTATCACCATTATTGTGATGGGAGCGACACATACCTAACTGCCAAAACCGACCATGTATTGCAAGGCCACGTTTTATTGTTTTTGGAAAGACCACATCTAAGAGCCAACTAAAAGTTTTCTTCAGTGTATTGCTCTGTTTCACTTGTTATTCGTAGCATTACTGCTATAAACAAAAACAAGCAAACAATATTTTACTATACCAACGTTTTGATATTATTATTATTATAATTATTAATAATATTATTATTATTACTGTATGTTTTTACAAGAGTACGTGTTCTTAGTATTGCCTAGAATAGAAAACCTTTATACAAGCGAAAAATGGCATGCAGCTTAACAGGCTAGCGTAACCATGGTAACATACAGTCGGCTGCTCTACAGTTGCTCTTTGCTATTCAGTAGTTGGTTGTAAACGTGCGCGCCTGGGCGACGCATGACGTACGCGTATAACCGGGACATAAATCGTCCAGCGTTTCAAACGGCCGCGTTTTTCGACACCAACTCTTTCGCGACGTTGCAAGCTTAGTATGCACACACTGCTGAGGACACCCACTCGTCGATATGCGCACGCACTGATGCATGCACCCCCACGTAACGCACAGCTAACGTGCAGAAAACCTTAATTATTGGCACATACATATACACACGCGCACAGACTGCTGCAGCAAAATCCTCATGCGATAGAACCGTACGTCTCACATGTTTTCGGTGCTGCCCTCTACATTACACTGGTACGCGCGCACCTATGACACGGTGGCTCACCGCAAATGACTCAATCGGCATCATCTTAAAAAAAATCAATAATTTACTCAAAAATAATTTCCCTCGTAACGTGCGAGTCGTGCCGGAACGTGCAGAAGGCGAGATAGTCGCGCCACTCGACAATATCATTCTCATCTGGTCGTCACGTAAACACTCTGAGACACCCTCGCTAAACGACCGGGTCGTCGAAACATTTGACTAGTATTCGTAATTACGTGTTTAAAATTTATTTTCACAACTCAGAATTGCGACGAGAACTAGGGTCAAACGTCACTGGAAGACTGCCTATGAATCTGCCTATAACGCCAGTTAGACAATCGTTCCACCCTTCAATTTCGACAGCCGACAAACAACATGGCCGCCTCGCCGCGAATCACGTTACTTAACTCGCTACGCCTGCAGTGTGTCACAACCGGATACAAACAACCACACAACAGAACACAAGGCTGTCGAAATCAAGTCATAATTATACACACTAAACAATCGAATTCCAGATGCAAATAATCTTGTAACAGAACAAAGCGCTGTCGAAATTAACTCCCGATTAAATCCGTGATTATCAATCGAAAGCTGAACACAAAACAACCTCACAACAGAACAAAATGCTGTCGAAATTGACTCTCTGATTAAACCCGCGATTAACAACCACGCGCATGCAGAGACGCACGGCTCGGTAACAAGAGAACGAGCACAACATGTCCTCCCGTCACCACAGTTCCATCGGAAGCTTTTCTTTGCGAGGCGAACAGACGTATTATGCTGGGACGATGAGCGAGTGCAATGTATCAGAGACACGCGTTCTCTGCCGGTATTTATGATTGTCAGCGAATAGCTAAGCATTACCCTCCACCACCTCTCTAGCACACCGGCGCAACACTAGCCACACGATATAGCGCTGCGTACGAGCTGGGATGGCAGAACATGAAATGTACGATAATAACACGATGTACATCCCTGCGGCAAAACGACTGAAGGTAACAATCGGGTGTTCCGACGTTCACGGAACGACGATACATAAAACGTGCGAACCAGGGCAGCATAGAACGGTAGGCGGCTCCGAACAGCGCACGCAGTTCCGATATTTACGGTTCCAGCGTTTATGGAACAACGCTTGTGGTTCCAACATTCGTAGCTCCCAACGAGCTCATAGAACGAAATCTGCAATTGCGATCCCCGAGGTTCGGGCGTTCGCTGAACAGCGACGCATCCGACACTTTTCTCCCAGCAGCAGAGCACAACGACCATCTCCCGACGCCCGCAACTCCTGCGCTCTGCCCCTTTGCGGAACGACGTCCTATGCGCGCGTTGTTCCGACTATTCGCGGAACGACACACCATGCACGCGTAGTTCCGACTATTCGCGGAACGACGCCCTGCGAACGCGGCGTTCCGGTCCTTCGTGAAACGACGCCCTCCGCGCGCGTTCAAGGGAACAGCGTGACGAGAGCCTTGGCGGCCTTGGCGATGTCGTACGCGCACTGGATGATGCGCTGCGTCACCTGCTGAGGGTCGCGAGGGGGCGCCACCATCTCCGTCACGCGGCGGCACTCTGTGTGCAGGTTGTGCGCGCTAGCACGGAGCTGCCTCAGGGCGCCTCGCACCGCCTCGTCCTCCATGCTCTGCACAACACACAACGAGACGACATCTGAGACACTGAGGGGGTGATTCCGTATGCGTAGCAAGGTGGCAGGGCGGCAAGAAGAGCGGAGGTTAAGGGGAAGGTACCGAGGGGAGGTAAGGGAAAGAGAAGGGAAGAGGAGAGGTAAGGGGAAAGAGAAGAGGGGAGGGGAGGTAGGTCGGAAGAGAAGGGAAGAGGGGAGGTAGGTCGGAAGAGAAGGGAAGAGGGGCAGTCAAGATGGACGTTAAGCGATGGAAGGGGAGATGTTTAACACGTGAACATAATAGCACAATGAATATGTGTATTAGAATACATATATGATCTATCATATATAATTCTAATACATATATTCATGATAGCACATACAGCCGGCAACAATTACTACGAGTTACTTACAGAGGGGAAGATGGCCGCCATGTTTTCTACTGCATGGATGATCTTTTCAGAACAAGGAACGAAACTGAAACGAAAAATGGACGACTCCATCACTAAACACTAACTCCTTCGCTTCTTACGTGGTGACTGTCCTATAAGTGATGACGAACTTAAATGCTCGAAGATGTTAAAATCTTTATGTATAGAACGGAATCGTCTATCCATAACATGTTAACACTAATAAGTAAACTAATAGATGAATTGATCACGCCCACTCAGTAAGTGCTCAATCAGTCAGATGTACTTCGTGCGACAAAGCTGACTACTATTGATGATGATGGCCTTCATAGAGAATAAAAGCTACCACACATTCAAGTTCATGCCAGTAAGAATACTAACGCATGCATCACTTCCTGCTTGCTAGCCACGTGCGCGGACATGACTTGGTGTGTTTTTCCTCTTCGCTCCTGGATCTTCTTCGTGACATAGCTAACCATTTGCTATCGATATCTACTACTAACAAGCAAACTATTTACATGTATGCCCGTCTCTCGCCTGCCCCCCCCCCAGCGCGCGCATACGTACTTGGCATGTTTCTCCTCCTGCGCATACACCAATAGCTCCTGGATCTTCTTCGTGATGGCTTCGGTCTTGCGCACCACGTGCTCCTGCGTCGGAAGCTGCGTCGGCGGGCCGGGGCTGCCCTCACGCAGCGACACGGTGCTCGCTCGCCCGCCGTGCTGCAGCCGACTGCAACGAACGAATCATAAAAGTCATCGCACCACTGCCTGGCACCACTTTACGTGCTATTGTGTATGTATTAATTATGGTATTTTTTAATGATTTTTATTTACTATATTTAATAATTTTTATTTACTATATTTAATGATATTTTTACCATATTTAATGATACATTTACAATATTTAATGATATTTAAATTATATCATTTGTTTAATGATATTTAATATCTTTTATATCGAGAGAGGGATGAGGTTGGAGTGGAGGAGGGGTAGGTCAGGAGTTGGAGAAGGGGTGAAGGATGGGTAGCGGAGAAGAAAGGGTGTGGAGGGTACGGTAGCAGTGACGAAGAAGGAGAGGAGGAGAGGAGGTGTGAAGTGTCCGGTAGGACTGAGGTAGGAGAGGAGGAGAGGAGGTGTGAAGTGTCCGGTAGGACTGAGGTAGGAGAGGATTAGCAGAGGAATATGTGAGTGAGGTATAAGTGAGGGAGCGGTGGTTAGGTTGAGGGTCAACACATACCTCTCCGCCCTGGGACTTCGATGCCTTACGCTGCCGTGGTACTCCGCCCCTTTCTTCGCATCAGCCTCCTGTGACCATGAGATACCATTGTTGTAACACAAAAGCGCAAGATGGTAAGTGGGAAGGGGAGACAAGAAGATTGAGACTGATGGAGGGAAGAGATGGGAGACAGCGGTGGAGGAAGCGAGCTCAGCTCAGCTGCAAAACAGAGTGAAAGTGAGTCATATAAAACATGAAATTAAATTTTTTTAAGGCACCTGCAGTTTAATCATTAGTTTCATCATTTTAGGGGATCCACCTTGATGAATTAGAAGGGGCACTGAAGCAAGCACTTCCTTCAAAGAATGGGTATCAACACTCCGGCCCTCTCGGGCGGGATGCGTGACATACTAGCGCCCTCTCGCTCCCCAAGTCACCACCAGTGGCGCCCTCTCACCTTGCTGGCTTTCGGGTGAAGGCGTTGTTCTCTTGGTTCGAACATGGACACCGGCCGCATTGCGCTGCGAGGTGACTTGCTGCCGGCGGGCGGGAGCGCGGGCAGGGGTGCCGACGCCTCGCCAGGTGGCGCCGGCATCTCGCCGCCGTTCTGCAGCGATGCCAGCTCCATCTGGTGGTGCTGCTCCTGCGTGCGCAGCCGCGAGTTTTCTCGCATGAGGCTCTGCACCTGAACGACAAATAAACGCACACAGCATGAGAGACGACGTTACGGCATTCGACGCGCTCGCCGAAAAACAAGAGAACAACCGATTTCCCCCCTCACCCGACATTTAATCGTAAATTCAGAACCTCACAAAGACTAGATCGTAACTGGAAACTGGTAGTTCACGCCTTTACGAGTTCAACAAACGACTAACGCATCGACGATTATAAACGAATAATAAACGATAAGTATAATAATATAGGCCTAATATATATATATATATATGTATAATTAAATATATAAAAATTTATAAAATTAAAATTATATTAAAAATATATTGTAAAATATAAAAACAAGTCGAATTGACGTGACGATAGTGACAGCTGATCAGCGCCCCGTATCGAGACAGGCCGTGGCCACGAACATAAAATGACTGTCAGTTGTTTCCGCCGCGCACTCGCACCATGTTCTGAAGTAGCGCCACCTCTTGTTTCATGTCGGTGTTCGACAGCTCTAGCTGCTTCACTTTCTCGTCGGACGACGCCAGCGCTTTCTTCAGCTCCAAGAATTCCTCCAGCGTTACGCACGGCTCCTTACTGGGCTGCCCCGACACCAACGCACCCTACGGGTGGAAAACACAACCGTTGATATTCAAGTTAGGAGCACGCCAAGTATGCATCTCTGATAAACATTGGTAGTAGAATCGTAGTATCGAGTAATGTTTTGATCGCAAGTCGAGTTACGACGACAAAAATAAACATACAACACAAAAGAGTTATACTTATCAATAATAAAAATCTGAACGATTAAATAATCGATACATCAAGTTTTGCTGAGATTTGTGCTGACACACTGTAACAGTCTCTAATGACATTACCGCAGGAATTAGCTATTAATTGGTTATTACAAGAACTCCGATTAATTGTGAGCGTGAGATGTAACGATATATGCCAACTGGTTATGCATAGTGAGACAGGGCCTACCTCAACCGTAGTAGTAGCAGCAGCACCAGCTGCAGCAGCAGGTACTGTAGTTTTGGCATCAGGAGCAGCGGCCGGTCCCTGCCACGAGTTAAAAACTCAACATCTAACATCTACTAACAAGAGCCGCAGAGCGTCTGGGCTCATCTGGGGTCTGTTGCTACGGTTATGAACGTACAATTTCAGTCGTGCGTAGTGACACATTTGTTAGGCGCAGATATGCAGATACGCAGTTGCGTACACATCATTGTTAGGACACGCTCACTATCTCCCCCCATGCGATTTTGGTTTATTTTATTAAATGATGCTTGCCTTTCACTTCGAATTTGTGTCATAGATTCACAGCTATCTATTTTTATCTATCTATAAAAGATTTCAACATATGAGCATGGATCTCCAAGTATAATTAGAGGGGGCGGGGAGTCCTTCTCCCCACCTCCCTCCCCACTGCGTCCCACCTCCCTCCCTCCTCCCTCCCCCTGCCTCCCACTTCACTCCCCTTGCCTCTCACTTCCACCCCCTTACCTCCCATCTCCCTCCCCCTGCCTTCGACCTCCCTCCCCCTGCCTCCCACCTCCCATCCCCTTGCACACCATCTCGCACGACCTAATTGTACCCCGTTTCCCGCTCGCATACACACCGTATCACCGTTTTCCTGTCCCCGTCTCAATTTACTACTCTCTCTCTCTTTATCTTACTTTCTCTCTCTCTCTTAATTATATTAAAAAAATTAAAACCCAGCGATGATGCCTTTTACTGCCCCCTTAATAATGCTTTCTTCCTATGCCCCTGAGTGTAACGTACAGTCATAGAAATCATAATATATAGTGTCTCTAATATTTCTATGGTAACAGCTTATGTTCGCACAACTGGTAAATGGATACGCACGGCCATAGCTACATGATATATGTTAAGATTCAAGATGAAAAGTAAATATTATATATTATAATATGGTACTAGTTATTATTTATTCGTTTAACAAAGTTACATGAGAATAAAATCTAATTTAAACTAGGCCTATAGTTGC
>NW_014578050.1:80981-82641 GCF_000485595.1 Priapulus caudatus | reverse complement strand
CTTCGACCTCCCTCCCCCTACCTCCCACCTCCCATCCCCTTGCACACCATCTCGCACGACTTAATTGTACCCCGTTTCCCGCTCGCATACACACCGTATCACCGTTTTCCTGTCCCCGTCTCAATTTACTACTCTCTCTCTCTTTATCTTAGACTTTCTCTCTCTCTCTCTTAATTATATAAAAAAAATTAAAACCCAGCGATGATGCCTTTTACTGCCCCCTCAATAATGCTTTCTTCCTATGCCCCTGAGTGTAACGTACAGTCATAGAAATCATAATATATAGTGTCTCTAATATTTCTATGGTAACAGCTTATGTTCGCATAACTGGTAAATGGATACGCACAGCCATAGCTACATGATATATGTTAAGATTCAAGATGAAAAGTAAATATTATATGTTATACACACACACACACACATGCACAGACACGCACGCACGCACGCACGCACGCACACGAACCCACACACATGCGCGCACACACGCGGTACCTCAGACTTCGCCTGGTTGGCGGTCTGCTCAGCCAGCAGTGCCTGTAGATCGAGGAAGCTGTCCTCATCGCTCGCAACGCTGTCATACAGCGGCTCGTCGTCACTGATCAGGCTGCTCACGCGCTTGTTGTCCGCGGTGGCGCCCCCTCGTGGCGTCGACTCGTTCTTTGGTTTCTCGGGTAGCTCGGGCGCTGTCGAGAAATCAGTCGGGTAAGTTTTCGACACCTTATACACTAACCCTTCTCTCTGCAGGAAGACACGACTACTATATTTGATGTACCATTTGATTTGCCCCTCGGGATAGGGTAATATACCGCTCTTTACTTCTGGGGGAAGGTCATACACTTAGCCTTGCCCCTGGGGAAAGGTTATAGACCTAGCCTTGCTCATGAGGAAAGTTATGCACTTACATTTTTCACGTAGGGCAAGTTGTTTTAGAGTTAAGATCATACTCGTCCTAAAGGAAGGTCGTACACTCACCCTCCTCACTAGGTGGCAACATAATGCAAGGCTTACCACTTCGGGGAAGGTCATATACTCCCTGGAGATAAGGACATACACTCACCCTTCTCTGTGACTGAAGGTCGTACACTCACCCTTCTCTGTGACTGAAGGTCGTACACTCACCCTTATCTCCGAAGTAAGATCATACACTCACCCCTCTCTCTCTGAGGGAAAGTCGTACACTCACCTTTCTCCCTCGGTGGCGACACGATGCCGAGCGCCGCCTGCTGGCGCCGCCTGGCGTCGCTCAGGATGTCGATGATGAGCGTCGTGAACTCGCGAGCGTTGAAGCGCGCCAGCTTCTGCCGGCCCTGGTTGCGAGTCGCCGAGTACTCCGGGTTGACGGGCAGGAACGGCGCGCACTGCCGATCGCCGACGATGACGACCGCCGAACCAGACGACTGTGACTGCTGCTGCTGCTGCTGCTGCGCGGCGGCGGCAGCGGACAGCCAGAGCGCGTCCGTCTCCCGGCGGTCGACCTCGTCGAACACGTCCATCGCCAGCGCCTCGAATAACTCATTGCTGAGCTGTGGAGGCAGACGCGATAGATGAGAGAGAGAGAGAGAAGGGGGAGGAGGAGAGAGAGAGAGGAGAGAGAGAGAGAGAGAGAGAGAGAGAGAGAGAGAGACGAGACGAGAGAGAGAGAGAGAGAGAGAGAGAGAGA
>NW_014578050.1:71828-78086 GCF_000485595.1 Priapulus caudatus | reverse complement strand
AGAGAGAGAGAGAGAGAGAGAGAGAGAGAGAAAGAGAGAGACTCTGTAGCTTCTTCTTTGATGGAATAGAGCGGTAACAGACAACGAACGAGGCTAACATCGAACACATTTCTACACTACAACACAACAACTGCACTACCATCTGTAGCTTCTACTTCAAATGATGGAATGAAGAAGTAACAGACAAGGGACGAAGCTAACATTGCACATATATCTACACTACAACTGCACTACCATCTGTAGCTTCTTCTTCGCTGCCTTGGCCAGCTCGGACAGATCCAGGCTCGAGTCTGCCATCTCCGGAATCAGGAAGTGCTGTCCGCTCTGGTGGTCCGGCTTGCGGCCGCACAGGTAGTGGGTCAGCCGGTCTGTAACCTCATACTGAAACTCCACCAGTCGGTCAGCGAGGTCGGGGTGACCACCCTCCCTGCGCAAAATAAATTTATGCACGTTTAATTGAACGGAATGACACATTCAATCCAAGAATGCAGAGGAGTGAGGGAACGCGATTTCTCTCTCGTTTACGCCACTCCCACACTGTTTAAACTTTCGCGTAAATTTAACAGTAAGTGGGAGCACCTCCCAGTAAAATCTGCAATCACTGCTTTCACGTCTCTACATAAACGAGTGAGATGACATGCCCTTAACACTGGGGGACCGTCTCTACATAAAGGAGGGGCCCCAGGCCCCCAGCACCAGAGGACCATCTCCACATGAACTAGTACACCGATGAACCTATGCCAGGGGACCATCTCCACATGAACTAGTACACCGATGAACCTATGCCAGGGGACCATCTCCACATGAACTAGTACACCGATGAACCTTGTACTAGTTCATGTGGAGATGGTCCCCTGGCATGGAGATGGTCCCCTGGCATGGGTGCATCGGACATGAGCTAGTACACCGATGCACCCATGCCAGGGGACCATCTCCACATAAACGAGGGGGGCTATGTTGCACTTACTTTGCGTAGTCGACAGGGGTCTTCTCCGCGGTATCGAGTGCGCCCGGGTCGGCTCCGTACACGACCAGTAGCTCCACCTGGGCGGCCTGGCAGGCCTTCGCTGCGATGTGCAGCGGCGTCGTGTTGCTCTTCTCCTACGCAACACAGAGGCAAGGTCAACATCAAGGTCAAGGGGTCAAATGTAGCCCGCCGAGGATTGGTCAGCCAGCACCGCTGCCACCATCAACAACATCTACTAACAACTACAGAAGCAGCAACAGCAGCAACAACACCACCGCTGCCGCCAACACCGCCACTTGATATTCGAAGATATAGTAATATAATGAAGATGTGACAAACAACATTGCGATGCGCTAAAATAAACGTAATATTGGAAGAATTGGTATTACGATGAGAATGTGGTGATAACATTACGATAAATGAAAACAAACGGGATATTGGAAGAATCGACATTATAATGAGGATGTGGTGACAACGTTACGATGCACTAAAACAAACGTGATATTGGCCGAATCGATATGTCGATGGGGATATGACGTTTCGCCAAACATCTCTCTCAGCGTCGAGCGCGCATGCGTAATTACCGAGTGGCAGAAGTTTGGGTCGGCGCCAAGGGCTAACAGACGGAACGTTGTCTCCAACTTCTCTGTCCTCACGCTTGCGTGTAGTTGCTACGGAAACACAAAACCATGCACAGGGTGAAACGCCATCTTTGGTGCCTTTACTACGGTCTATTCGAAATTTATTGGCAGCGATTATTTGCTGCCGACCTTGAGAGCACGCAGCAAACTGACCCTTGTAGGCAGCTGGTGCTTGCTGCCCTTAATTTCTAACCCTGTACCAGGCTTACATGTATTATAAACTTGTGAATTACACTACTGTATACACATGTATACGTAGATACATGCACATGCATGCACGCACGCACGCATGCACACATGCATACGTACATCCATGCATTATAAATTAATATACTAGGTTTGTTGAGGTATTATAAGCGTAGTTTGCAGTAAGGTCACACACCCGGTTTATGTCATCTAGTGCCGCTCCTGAATCGTCATCCTTCAATCGATGCACAAACGCTAACACTTGATATTTGGCTCGTATGAAATCCGCTTTAGTTGGACTGCAACGAATTAACAACAAATAAATCATTAAAATCACGTATATTATAATTTATTCTCCCCACAGGGTGAGGTCTTATCTACGTAGCTCATGAAATTCATCATTGTTAAAATTAAATAGAGTAAAAATACAAATTAAACTCATATTTTAGCACCAAATTCAAACGACATGCTCAGACTACCAAGATGCGAGTCTGAGAGACGACTTTCCACAGTCAAGGACACATGCGTCTAAACAGAGGAATTGCTCCGACCTGTGATTGGAGGATAAAAATAGACCCCGCCCACTCCCGCCGCATACGCTATGCTATGACTGGTAGGAACGTGTACTAACTATCATATGGAGCGAACGATTTCAGTTACATTTCTATAAATTCTAGCTATTATAGACACATGTCTTAGCCTTAATCTCTGTGAATTTTGAGTCTATTGAAGCGCGATTAGTCTAATTAATTAGCAAATATGCACGCGCGGCTATGACCGGTGAAACGAAACGTCACGAATTCTATTTTTATCCTCCGAAAATGGAAAAGTGGGCGGGTTCTATTTTCATCCTCCAATCACAGGTCGGAGCAATTCCTCTGTTTAGACGCATGTTCAAGGACAATAGCTATAGATGGGCGCCATGCCTGCACGAGGCACTTACTGCACCGGGTCTTTCGGCAGCGGTTTCCGTCGGCCCGACTTTCCCTGTGCCGGGTCCAGAAGGTTGTGCTCCCAGACGGAGTTTGCCCCATTATTCACCAGTGTGTGCACCATCTGAAAGACACCAGTTTCGTCATGTCACCGCCGGTGTCCGGATTTCTGTCATGCCTCCCTCTGCCCACCACCACACCCCATCGCTCTAGAGAATTCGTAAGCATACTGCCATCAAACTGCCATAGCTACAAGTACAACTTCTATGTAATGATAAATTTCATCATGGATCCACTTTAGATCTACTGCAACTCATTTTACTGACTTCACTAAGCTACAAACACAATCGTGGGGCATTTTACCCGATAATTCTATGCAACATCGCAAATAATTCAACGCATCTCAACTATGTACTTAATGTACGTTTTGTCAATGTTGGTCTAGAAATAAAATTAAAAAAGATTTTTTTTTAAATGTAAAAAAAAATTTCTATGCAAGAACCTCGCCAGACTATCTGAATATCTAACCCATCCCTCTCGTTTCACTCTTCGTATTCACCACCCCGGCAAAATAATTGCACCATATGCAATCAATTAAGAGACTGATACTACCAAGAGCTAATAATACCTAGAGTGTACAATGAAAAAACGGGAAAATAGTGCTATTTCACGACAACATTATTCTACTTTGCCTGCGAGTCTAGAATAATTTTATGGTATTGCATTAAGTTATCGCCGAAACGCCGTTTACTCATAAAGTTATTGCGGAAAAACCGAACTTTCACGAAGCAATGCTTAGGGGCGTTGAGGTAGCTGAATAACCGGGATGCGAGGCGGCGTGAGGCATGTGGGAGGGGAGGTTTAGGAGCCAATATCTCAGCCTAGGAGTATCGTATTGACAAGCGGTTGGTCTTGTTTTAGAGAGCAAAGAATTCTGCTTAATGCAATACCATAAAATTATTCTAGACTCGCAGGCAAAGTAGAATAATGTTGTTGTGAAATAGCACTATTTTCCCGTTTTTCCGTTGTACACTCTAGGTATTATTAGCTCTTGATACTACACGAGTAAGTTACCACAGCATGTAACTAGTGACAACCCAAACCCCTAGTTCAACTTTACTAACAACTTTAATACACGAATTTACATTTTCCGCGCGTCTGCATTCGCGTTGCCGTGGATACTCACCGCGAGCATGGCGGGGCACCACGAGCCCTTCTTGAGACTCTTCACCTGCGTGATGTGCCGGCCGAGGCTGCGGTGGATGCTGCAGCACTCGTCGCATATCAGCACGCCCCGGTTCACCGACGCCCATGTGAGATCTAACGCAACAACAGAGATGCCTGTTAGTGTGGCTCATAGGGTCTATGTCCCCCAGGGTACTGCCAGAACGTACCCTGGGTACGGTCCGGTATACCGGAACGTACCCTGTCACTATTTGATATAGTTAGGGTTAGGATTAGGGTTAGGGTTAGGGTTAGGATTAGGGTTAGGGTTCGGGTTCGGGTGAGGGAATAGGCGTAGGCGACTCCCTAGACTCATTAGTGGAGTAGGCGAGGCACGGTCTGGCATATTAGATAGTACCAGGGTACGTTCCGGTATACCGGACCGTACCCCGGGGGACATAGACCCTCTCAGCGTTAGTGTGATGCGCAGGGGTCAGGGAGGATATTAGCACCCTGACGACACGGATACGTTTCAGTCACATTTGCGGGGTTGGGACGCGGAAGTAAACCTGGTGACACTGTTAGGTACACTCATGAGGCTGAGAAAGAGGTAACCATGGCAACACTGCCAGTTACACTCATGGAGTTGGAAAGGACACACAACCATGGTGACACTACTAGTTCAGGTTTGGAGGTCAAGAAGACGACATAATAACCATAATTACGCCATTATTTTAGTTCATGGGTTCTGGAAGAAAGATGCTGAAGGTAGCTGTGGCGATACTGTTAGTTTGGGTCACGGATGTGGGACGGATGTAACCCAGGTGATGTCGTTAACTCCACTCCGTCGGTTGGAAAATAATATTGTAACCATGACGACGCCATTAGCTGGGTTAGCAGATGTGAAAGTTAAAAATACACCCAGCAGCACAGAATCTTCATTAATTAACATGAATGTCAAACGATATTCTCCACCCTGGAACGTTTTGCACACATAAAAAAGCACCACACTGTGTTGCTGTTTGCTCCGGTCTGGCTAAAGTAAGGTACGGGGAAGGATGGGGTGACCACTGGCCAACTCTACAACATTGGGTTTACATACCCTATGGCCGAATCTATAGGTACAACATACAGTCAAACAATATGCTGTACTTTGCACTATTTAGATTTTAAATACAAGAAGTTAGTGATGAAAAATTTGCCTCAGTGTTTCCTGCGCATACTTATCCACAATCGGCCACTATAAAATCCTAACTCTCGGGGTGATATATATATACACTACAAGTTACAACCCCACCCCTTCAACTGTATCTCCAGATGGTGATGCCTAAACCCAAGATCCGTTACAGCTTTAGTTAGTACAGCTGTTATGCCACTACAAGATTCATACATTTCAGCAGCAATTGGTACAAAAAGAGACATCTTGCAACTGCTGCCCCATACAGCACCGATTTCTCCACATTTTAAATATTCAGTTCATGAGAATATAGAGAGTAGAGAGCACCATGGTCACTTTACCCCAAAACGAAACAGCCAAACCTGTGTCATCAATCATGTTTACACACAAATGTGTGCACAGGGGGAGGGCTGGAGAAGGCAAACAGTATAAGCATGTGTTTTCAGTAAGTGAGTGGCTGTATATATATATATATATGCATGTATACTGAAAACCTCATGCATGCTTCATGTGTGTGTAGCCAAGGTTGCTAGGGCATTAAAACAACATCATTCATTAGTTCATCAGTTCACAGTTCATTCATCATACATTCCGAATTGGGTCTGCCAAAGTTTGGCTAACCTCCATTAGGAATGTTCCCAAATTTGATATCATTAATGATTAATGATTAATGATTGATAATCCTAACCCTAACCCTAACCCTAACCTAAATGACATTAAACCACAAACTAATATATGACCATGACCATATATATATATATCAAGAGTAGATAATAACATTATCTACTCTTGATATATATATATATATATATACATATATGTTATTATGACTATTAATGACATTAATTCCTAATGGAGTATCACCCCAAAGTTTACAGCAAATCAAATACATGTCTTATAAACAGCTTGTAATTTTGGATCTATAATCTGAACAGCTGCACTGATGTTATTGTAAGAATAAAACACTAATGGCAACGATCACCTAGGTAATGAACTTGTTAACACTGTTATGTTGAAGGGCAGACATTGCTTATGTACTAATATAAATAAATATCATATAGATGAGGTATGTACTAATACGTTTATTACACCTAAAGAATTATTATCGAGCTTATGGATGTCAACAGAATTTCAGTGTCAGTCCGAACTCAAACTGCATTTTCATCTTTAGTAATCATAACTTGGGCAGAT
>NW_014578050.1:64400-71818 GCF_000485595.1 Priapulus caudatus | reverse complement strand
CTAGGTTCTAGGGTTATTTTCAGCTAATTTACGTTATAATTACGCTACATAAAATGTTTCATGATTCAATCACCATTTTTTTATGTTTTAAAACTAATGACTACAGTTTGATTGCAACGCCAGTGGCGCCACTCAAAGCGCACGATCTGAGGTTGCGCAAAACCACTTTCCAGCCAAGTGTACAACGGAAAAACGGGAAAATAGTGCTATTTCACGACAACATTATTCTACTTTGCCTGCGAGTCTAGAATAATTTTATGGTATTGCATTAAGCAGAATTCTTTGCTCTCTAAAACAAGACCAACCGCTTGTCAATACGATACTCCTAGGCTGAGATATTGGCTCCTAAACCTCCCCTCCCACATGCCTCACGCCGCCTCGCATCCCGGTTATTCAACTCTAGGTATTATTAGCTCTTGATACTACACGAGTAAGTTACCACAGCATGTAACTAGTGACAACCCAAACCCCTAGTTCAACTTTACTAACAACTTTAATACACGAATTTACATTTTCCGCGCGTCTGCATTCGCGTTGCCGTGGATACTCACCGCGAGCATGGCGGGGCACCACGAGCCCTTCTTGAGACTCTTCACCTGCGTGATGTGCCGGCCGAGGCTGCGGTGGATGCTGCAGCACTCGTCGCATATCAGCACGCCCCGGTTCACCGACGCCCATGTGAGATCTAACGCAACAACAGAGATGCCTGTTAGTGTGGCTCATAGGGTCTATGTCCCCCAGGGTACTGCCAGAACGTACCCTGGGTACGGTCCGGTATACCGGAACGTACCCTGGTCACTATTTGATATAGTTAGGGTTAGGATTAGGGTTAGGGTTAGGGTTAGGATTAGGGTTAGGGTTCGGGTTCGGGTGAGGGAATAGGCGTAGGCGACTCCCTAGACTCATTAGTGGAGTAGGCGAGGCACGGTCTGGCATATTAGATAGTACCAGGGTACGTTCCGGTATACCGGACCGTACCCCGGGGGACATAGACCCTCTCAGCGTTAGTGTGATGCGCAGGGGTCAGGGAGGATATTAGCACCCTGACGACACGGATACGTTTCAGTCACATTTGCGGGGTTGGGACGCGGAAGTAAACCTGGTGACACTGTTAGGTACACTCATGAGGCTGAGAAAGAGGTAACCATGGCAACACTGCCAGTTACACTCATGGAGTTGGAAAGGACACACAACCATGGTGACACTACTAGTTCAGGTTTGGAGGTCAAGAAGACGACATAATAACCATAATTACGCCATTATTTTAGTTCATGGGTTCTGGAAGAAAGATGCTGAAGGTAGCTGTGGCGATACTGTTAGTTTGGGTCACGGATGTGGGACGGATGTAACCCAGGTGATGTCGTTAACTCCACTCCGTCGGTTGGAAAATAATATTGTAACCATGACGACGCCATTAGCTGGGTTAGCAGATGTGAAAGTTAAAAATACACCCAGCAGCACAGAATCTTCATTAATTAACATGAATGTCAAACGATATTCTCCACCCTGGAACGTTTTGCACACATAAAAAAGCACCACACTGTGTTGCTGTTTGCTCCGGTCTGGCTAAAGTAAGGTACGGGGAAGGATGGGGTGACCACTGGCCAACTCTACAACATTGGGTTTACATACCCTATGGCCGAATCTATAGGTACAACATACAGTCAAACAATATGCTGTACTTTGCACTATTTAGATTTTAAATACAAGAAGTTAGTGATGAAAAATTTGCCTCAGTGTTTCCTGCGCATACTTATCCACAATCGGCCACTATAAAATCCTAACTCTCGGGTGATATATATATACACTACAAGTTACAACCCCACCCCTTCGACTGTATCTCCAGATGGTGATGCCTAAACCCAAGATCCGTTACAGCTTTAGTTAGTACAGCTGTTATGCCACTACAAGATTCATACATTTCAGCAGCAATTGGTACAAAAAGAGACATCTTGCAACTGCTGCCCCATACAGCACCGATTTCTCCACATTTTAAATATTCAGTTCATGAGAATATAGAGAGTAGAGAGCACCATGGTCACTTTACCCCAAAACGAAACAGCCAAACCTGTGTCATCAATCATGTTTACACACAAATGTGTGCACAGGGGGAGGGCTGGAGAAGGCAAACAGTATAAGCATGTGTTTTCAGTAAGTGAGTGGCTGTATATATATATATATATGCATGTATACTGAAAACCTCATGCATGCTTCATGTGTGTGTAGCCAAGGTTGCTAGGGCATTAAAACAACATCATTCATCAGTTCATCAGTTCACAGTTCATTCATCATACATTCCGAATTGGGTCTGCCAAAGTTTGGCTAACCTCCATTAGGAATGTTCCCAAATTTGATATCATTAATGATTAATGATTAATGATTGATAATCCTAACCCTAACCCTAACCCTAACCTAAATGACATTAAACCACAAACTAATATATGACCATGACCATATATATATATATCAAGAGTAGATAATAACACTCTACTCTTGATAATAACGATCTACTCTTGATATATATATATATATATATACATATATGTTATTATGACTATTAATGACATTAATTCCTAATGGAGTATCACCCCAAAGTTTACAGCAAATCAAATACATGTCTTATAAACAGCTTGTAATTTTGGATCTATAATCTGAACAGCTGCACTGATGTTATTGTAAGAATAAAACACTAATGGCAACGATCACCTAGGTAATGAACTTGTTAACACTGTTATGTTGAAGGGCAGACATTGCTTATGTACTAATATAAATAAATATCATATAGATGAGGTATGTACTAATACGTTTATTACACCTAAAGAATTATTATCGAGCTTATGGATGTCAACAGAATTTCAGTGTCAGTCCGAACTCAAACTGCATTTTCATCTTTAGTAATCATAACTTGGGCAGATAGGGTCGTTGTCGTATCAGGTACTAAAGATATGTACCCGAGGTAGTTTTAGGTTGTTTAGTATTATGTTTATATTTTTATATGATGTATGTTTAGGGTTAGGGTTAGGGTTAGGGTTAGGGTTTGGGTTAGGGCTAGGGTTAGGGTACACTTATGTAGTACAAGTCTGGTACACTTTGTGTATACATATATGTACCTCGGGTACATATCTGTAGTACCTGATACGACAACGACTCCTTGAGCATAACTTGGTGCCCTACATCACCCTTAATCCCAAGTAGCTGTAATTGTAATATTTAACGTGTCGAGTAAGCATATATTATGAGGCATATGGAAGTTTAACCATGCAGGTTCTGTAGTCAGGGAAACTTGGGTAGTGAGTAGTAGCACTGCTAATAAATCTCCTCAAATCAGATCTTGACAGACCAAACACACTACAAAATTATGCTCTATGCATAATGAAAAGTTATTCCGATTAAAATGCAACATCATAGAAACAGGCAGGAGCAGCTACAAGAATTAGAAAACAACTAAAAGTGCCTCTAATAGAATATCTAATTAAATACCACAGACTTATTATATTTATACACAAATACAACAATCACCTTAACAAACCACTCAGAAATAATCCCCTATCATACCTGACAAATGATGCTATATTCAAGGACATTAAAATAAAAACAAATAATATATATGGTCACAACTCACTAAGGAGGCAATAAACCATTGGAATACATTACCATTCGACAAAAAAAAGAGATCTTCACATGAATTATTTACAAAACTGCTTAAAAATGTAATTTGAACAACATATAGTAGAAAGGAGAATATTGAGTTTATGCATGTGTGTGTTGTGTGTGTGCGTGCGTTCATGGTGTGCACAGGCACTTGGAACGTCTTAATAAAACAAATTATGGTAAATAAACACGAAATGTATTTACTACCAAAGTCTTAATGTTTCTCTACTCTATTTCGCCTATTATTGCCGATAATCACCTGTAAATCCCGGTCAAATGCTCATCTGCAACACACAAGTACACCGCACGCACACCCTGTGCACAAACAACATAAATAACTAAACAGAGGGCACTCACGGAGAGTGCATACCTCCGCCAGCATGTAACATGTATGTGTTACGAGCTGGCTCGCCGCTCGCTGCTGGCTGCTGCTGGCTGACTCGCCTGCTGCTGACTCGCTGCTCGCTGGTGGAGGCTGCTGACTCGCCGCTCGCTGGTGGTTGCTGCTGACTCACTCGCCTGCTGCTGACTCGCCGCTCGCTGACTCGTCGCGCTATTGATCGCGCCGCCCGCTCGCCGACTCGACGCGCTATCAATCGCGCCGTGCGGGCTGGACACACACACACACACACACACACACACACACACACAAACACACGAGACCGATTACATTACCTCCGCTCCACTCCGTGGCGGAGGTAATGAATGAGAACTCTCTTAGTCTTATTCATGTTGTTTGTGCACAGGGCGTGCGTGCGGTGTACTTGTGTGTTGCAGATCAGCATTTAACTGGCATTTACAGGTGATTATCGGCAATAATAGGCGAAATAGAGTAGAGAAACATTAAGACTTTGGTAGTAAATTATCTAAATTAGATTTCGTAGGGGGGCCTATTTTAATATATTTACTTTTAGCATTATAATTATATTTATATTTTAATATTGAAACGCTCCAACTTCCAAGTGCCTGTGGTCCCGACGCGTTAGGAGCAGTTTCTTACCTGGAGCGCTACAGTCAGCGCAAACCTCACTCGGGCTTCTGATCTTTCCCCTTGCCATGAGCGGAGCCTAAAGACTTTACCCTGACAGATCAAATATGAAAATATTTCTAGACGAAATCAACCCAAAGACACAAACAATTCATAAAACTACGACTTCCGGTTCTTGCCCAGCGGTGAATCACGTAGAAAATCTGGCCAGTGCTATTAATTATTAAAACGAACTATCCTTGTAACCTGTCTACGAGTAATTAAATATTTAAGCAGTGAATATCTGATTAGCACAATTAATTCATTTTAAATAATTTTTAGTAGCGGCTGGAAGCGATATATATTGACGAATCACAGGCTGAATATAATTAACATGTTTTATGCAGTGACCTTGCTTACGGCTTCCGGGTCACATCAACAGATGAAACCAGAAATTGCAACCCATAGAATTTGCAACCCAGCAATTTCTCTGAATGGAATCATACATATAAAGAAATAAAATTGACCATACATATGTATTACTGAGCTCTATGTAATAATTATTATTATATTATACAGCTCAATGATATATACTGTACAGACACTTTTTTACATGACTTTTCATCAATCGTGGATATCACATATATGCACATTTATGTATTCAGGGCCGTAGCTAGCTGAGGGAGACACAGGGAAAATATAATTATCGTCAACAAAACATTCATAATTATAGATAATGAGTGATATCTGTGCCATTTCCATTATTAACAATTACAGTTGCAGTAGGAGAACGCATCTAACGCCAGATGGCGGTAATGCATACACGGTAACAGTTCTAAGTACTGGCGCTATTATGTGTGTCGTGTCTTGTTATTCTTTAGTCGATGATTCGACGCAGCGATGGCGCCCGACGCAGAATGTAACGATTTGTCTGCTAACGAAAAGAAGCTCTATGAGCTAATCCAAGCGGGCAAGGTGGACGAGGTGATAGAGATTCTAAATGAGAAAGATGTCAGGATAGACTGCTTAGACAAGCACGGCATGACTCCTCTACAGCAGGCTGCCTACAAAGGAAACAAAGAGTTGTGCCAGGTAAGATCTCTAAACTCCGACCCGCACTGTTAGTGTTACTGTTAGTGTTAGTGTTAGTGTTAGTGTTACTGTTACTGAGTGTTACTGTTAGTGTTAGTGTTGCAGATGGGGTCGTTGTCGTATCAGGTACTACAGATATGTACCCGAGGTAGTTTTAGGTTGTTCAGTATTATGTTGATATTTTTATATGTTCAAGGATAGAGAATTAGAGATGATGTCCAGTACGGTGATTGGATAGGATGATGTTAGTTGATAAGATAGGACTGGACATCTTCTCTATCCCTGAGCCGGTATGTTTAGGGTTAGGGTTAGGGTACACATCTGTAGTACAAGTCTGGTACACTTTGTCACTGGCAGCAAGAAGAAGTCCGCATCCGCAGCTACAGCACACACGCGGCCATTGACTAGATATATAACTGTAAACAGGAATGAGCGTTCATGTAGAAATGATGAAGTAGAAGAATCCAAACTTGTTGTAGCCGGAATAATCTTTAATAACTCATACAGTGTAGACACATCGCACAAAGAGACACAAAACCACGCACACGCGCATGGCACGCGCGTGCGCTTTCTCTCGCAACCAGAACCAGAATCTCCTTCCTCTTACATCCCTGTTCTATATATTCCCCCCAAAACTTCTACAAACATCTTGCACGCACACAGGCTTTCAGATTTGAAAAGTACAGGAGGACTACTAATGACTCCCCTAGAACACCATAGGGGGACTTTTCACGCTCCATAATCACACCCTTAAGACGAATAAGAGGCATGATGGAGAGCTCCATTAAAAAATCACACCCTTACAGGGTTCTCCCTACGTTGCGCAAACGGGGCGCGCGCGCCCCGTTTGGGAAAACTCCCCAACGGCATTTAAAAATGAAAGCCTGCGCACATGTACCCATTCTCCCAGACCGCGTCCTACCCCCCATTTCACAATGACCCTAGAAATGGCCGACCTAAAACACGTTTACTATTCTCTCTATAACATCAATCTAGCCGCACAAGATGCGCGACGCTCTGTCTAGCTAGACTATGACTAAAACAACTACTAGTCTAGCTCCACTGACTAATTCATGTAACACGTGCAAAACACATGTTACATAACAACATGGTGCCTAACTCGCCGCCGCAGTTTCCACAACTCACCGTTTTCGATCAGTTACAACTTCGGTGTTCCTGCAGGTGACGCCACTTTCCAACTAAACGCGGAAGACTGCTGAACAAGCTACACCTGCCATTTTTGACAATCGGCTCGCCAGAATGCGATCAAATCACAGAAATTCCTCAAATATACATGCGAAATGATCTTTCGGATGCTACTAGGCAAGAAGGCAGCTGCGCCCAATCGCTGGCGGCTAAGGTGTTTTTGCTTGGGGGGGAGGGGCTCGGGGGGGGTTCGTTCGAACCCCCCGAACCCCCCCTGGCTACGGGCCTGGCCCACGTACAATTGCTTCAATTGCAATATGCTTCAATTGGCGCGAAAAAAAACCTAACGTTCCCTTCTACATGGCTTTACCTTGCTACTGATATGTGTATACATTTACTTCAATCGTTATTCACTTCTTAAAAGATTGTTTTTCAGAAACCCTGCTTCATTTCACTTTAGTAAATTACATTCGTCATTTACAAACAATCAGACAAATCAGAGCGAGTCTATCAGCCCTCCTGCAGTGCCACAGATACAAGCGAGAACCAGGCCAAATTGTCT
>NW_014578050.1:62203-64390 GCF_000485595.1 Priapulus caudatus | reverse complement strand
CGGGGCGCGCGCGCCCCGTTTGGGAAAACTCCCCAACGGCATTTAAAAATGAAAGCCTGCGCACATGTACCCGTTCTCCCAAACCGCGTCCTACCCCCCATTTCACAATGACCCTAGAAATGGCCGACCTAAAACACGTTTACTATTCTCTCTATAACATCAATCTAGCCGCACAAGATGCGCGACGCTCTGTCTAGCTAGACTATGACTAAAACAACTACTAGTCTAGCTCCACTGACTAATTCATGTAACACGTGCAAAACACATGTTACATAACAACATGGTGCCTAACTCGCCGCCGCAGTTTCCACAACTCACCGTTTTCGATCAGTTACAACTTCGGTGTTCCTGCAGGTGACGCCACTTTCCAACTAAACGCGGGAAGACTGCTGAACAAGTTACACCTGCCATTTTTGACAATCGGCTCGCCAGAATGCGATCAAATCACAGAAATTCCTCAAATATACATGCGAAATGATCTTTCGGATGCTACTAGGCAAGAAGGCAGCTGCGCCCAATCGCTGGCGGCTGCACTGATTGGCTGCAGCAAGTTCACATGCACCGCCACTTCGCCCAGTAATAGACGAACCCGCATCTCGCTAGGCAATACAGATCGACAAGCGTACAGCGAGAGAGAGGGTCCGTCTAACATGACTCACCCGCGATGTCAACAAACGTAGTTGCGCAGCCTGTCTGCACGTTAAACTTGCTGTAGCCAATCAGCGCAGCCGCAAGCAGTTGGGCATAGCCGCCTTCTTGCCTAGTAGCATCCAAAAGATCATTTCGCATGTATATTTGAGGAATTTCTGTGATTTGAGCGCATTCTGGCGGGCCGATTGTCAAAAATGGCAGGTGTAGCTTGTTTAGCAGTCTTCCGCGATTCCAATGATAGTTGGAAAATGGCATCACATGCAGGAACACCGGAGTTGTAACTGATTGAAAACGGTGAGTTGTGGAAACTGCGGCAGCGAGTTATATGTACCTCGGGTACATATCTGTAGTACCTGATACGACAACGACCCCTTGAGCGTTAGTGTTAGTGTTACTGTTAGTGTTACCTACGCGTTCCTGCGCGTACGTAGCTCTAGTACTAGTAGTAGCAGTACTAACTACTATAGCCCACGTACAATTGCTTCAATTGCAATGTGCTTCAATTGGCGCGAAAAAAAACCTACCGTTTCCTTCTACATGGCTTTACCTTGCTACTGATATGTGTATACATTTACTTCAATCGTTATTCACTTCTTAAAAGATTGTTTTTCAGAAACCCTGCTTCATTTCACTTTAGTAAATTACATTCGTCATTTACAAACAATTAGACAAATCAGAGCGAGTCTATCAGCCCTCCTGCAGCGCCACAGATACAAGCGAGAGCCAGGCTAAATTGTAAGACTCGCTCTGATTGGTCTGATTGTTTGTAAATGGCGAATGTAATTTACTAAAGTGAAATGAAGCAGGGTTTCTGAAAAACAATCTTTTAAGAAGTGAATAACGATTGAAGTGAATGTATACACATATCAATAGCAAGGTAAAGCCATGTAGAAGGGAACGGAAGTTTTTTTTTGCGCCAATAGCGGCGTACGGGCCGCATTAGCAGCGCATGCATTTTGCATGCGATCTCACAAAATTTCAGTGCACCCCGTTCTGTCCCAATAACCCTGACCAAAATATAAAAAAAGTTATATGGGACAGAATTATTCGGTCTAGTCATACAGCAGCACATTGCGATTATCATATCAATAATTTTCACTGCAATTCATATTTCAGACGTATTTTAAAACTATTAGTATTACTATTAATATTATCGTTATACAACACTAACATTTGGTAAAATTTTAGATCAATTAGGTCGATGGTGAATTTCAATGTGATAGGTGATAAAACCGTGATCTAGTTTTTAGTTATACAACAAAGTCGTTGCTTGCGATATTGTTCAAGAAAGATGTTGAAATTCAGCCAAGGCCAATAACAGGATCTTGGGATTGATCAGAAGGTCATATGTGTCATCAGCTGACAGGCTTCTAGCTTATGTCTTACAGCTGAATCAGATAAGATAAGATAAGATATTGACTGATAACCTTGGTCCCATCTCCCTTCAACCTTTCTGTCTCTCTCTCTCCTCTCTCTCTCTCTCTCTCTCTCTCTCTCTCTCTCTCTCTCTCTCTCTTTCTCTCTCTCTCTCTCTCT
>NW_014578050.1:39442-62193 GCF_000485595.1 Priapulus caudatus | reverse complement strand
CTCTCTCTCTCTCTCTCTCTCTCTCTCTCTCTCTCTCTCTCTCTCTCTCTCTCTCTCTCTCTCTCTCTCTCTCTCTCTCTCTCTCTCACACTCTCTCTCTCTCTCTCTCTCTCTCTCTCTCTCTCTCTCTCTCTCTCTCTCTCTCTCTCTCTCTCTCTCTCTCTCTCTCTCTCTCTCTCTCTTTCTCTCTCTCTCTCTCTCTCTCTCTCTCTCCCTCTCTCTCTCCCTCTCTCCTCTCTCGCCCCCTCCTCTCTCTCTCTGTCAGTGTAATTAACACCACGTCCTCTCTCTCCGCAGCTGATGCTCTCGCACGGCGCCGACATCAACAGCAACCGGCACGAGCACGGCTACACAGCGCTCATGTTCGCCGCGCTCTCTGGCAGCGAGGCTACGACGCGCGTGCTTCTCGAGTCCGGCGCACGCACGACGGCGACCAACTCCGTGCGGCGCACCGCCGCGCAGATGGCCGGCTTCGTCGGCCAGCACCGCGTCGTCGCTCTCATCAACAACTTCTACCCGCGCGACGAGCTCGCCTACTACACGCGCGCGCGCGGCCTCGACGCCGAGCCGAAGCTGCCGCCGCCGCTGCTCGGCCGCGTGCACGAGCTCGTGACGGCCGCCAACGTGCACCCGGTGAGCGTCGTGCGGCGGCTGCAGCGCGGCGGCGACTTGATGCTCGGCGAGCTGGCGCGCGTCGAGCGCGTGCTGCGGCTCGTCGCCGAACGCGAGTACCGATCGACGACCGAGCGCAACGACGTCGTCTCGCTGAAGATGCACTTCCTCGCGGAGATCTGCAAGGGATGCCTCGACTGGATGCGCGAGGCCGGCGGGGGAGGCGGCGCGGGAGGGGGCGCCGCCGATGCGGCGCGGCCGGAGGCGCTCGACTCGTACCTGCGGACGCTGCTGCGCGGCCGCGACGTCGACGGGTTTCCCGTCTACCTGGAGAAGTTTGTGCGGCAGGCGATCCGGAGCTATCCGTACCCGGACAGCGTGCTGCTGCAGCAGCTCGTGCGTGCCGTTGCGCCCGTCACCGTCGGCGACCACCCGACGGCGCTGACGTCACTCGCGGCGACGCTGTCGGGCCAGCGCAACGCGGACGACGATACGGGCGAGTGCGACACGTGCGGCAGCGACGGCGCGGCGAAGCGCTGCTCGGCGTGCCGCTGCGTCTGCTACTGCGATGTCGCGTGCCAGCGGCTGCACTGGTTCACGCACAAGCGCGTCTGCAAGACGCTCGCCGCGCAGCGGCGCATGGTGGAGGCGCGGCGCGAGCGGGAGACGCGCGAGCGGGAGGAGGGCGAGCGGGAGGAGGCGCGCCTGAAGGAGGAGGACGAGGCGTTCGAGCAGCAGTGCGAGGATGACGAGGCCGCGTACGTGACGGACGAGGAGGAGGAGGCGGCGGCGAGGAAGCCGCCGGTGGGAGGCGTCATCGAGACGCGGGAGGACGGCTCCGAACTCGTGCAGTGCCCCTTCACGGGCGCCGCCTACTGGATGAAGGACGGCAAGGTGTTCAACCCGGATGACGGGAAGGAGATGCAGCCGAATCCAGCCGACGTGGCCGTCACTTGCCCGTTCTCCGGGATGACACAGACAGAGGGGAAGGCGGGAGAAAATGCAGATCCCAGTCAAGTGCAGCTGGAAGTGAAGGAGGAGTGAGTCCGGGAATTCGATCCGGTTTCAGAGGGAGGATTTTGGACCTCAATTTGTTGGCATAGTCTAGCCTTTGTTGTCGTGTGGACAGTGTCTAGTGCATAGTGATCGTAGAAATTGATCTTATTTAAGGCCTTGTCTGTGTTTTTCTGTTCGTTTCCCTATAGGCCTAAACAGTCATTGGGTATTGTGCAATGCCGTCCGTTTAATTACAGCTACCGAGCTGGCAAATATGTGGAATCGATAGAATCATTAAAACGCACATAATTTAAGATTTCATATTGCTGAACGAGGCTGAAATAGGAGTGGAATAATATTATTGCTATTAATTTTTCTATTTGCTATTTTAAAAGGCATTCGCAAGAATATCGTATTGCGCAATCGTTTATAGCGCAACTCTGCTCCATATCTTTCCATTTTCCCCGTCCGTGTTTCCGTTAGATGTCGTAGAATTTTCTAGAATGTTCGTGGAATAGGTACAATAAGTCATCAAAGAGCATATATGTTAACGTTCAGCCAATTACTGCCTGTCATTATTCACCCCCCCCCTAAGATATATATAGCCAGTGGGTTGTAAGCAGCGGTCTTTTGTTCTATTGTTAACGATCGATTGATTGATCAGACAATACTGGGTAGGGGGGCAGGTGCGTGGGTCTGCCTGTGGGGGAGGGACGCCCGTGCCGCGTGCGTGCCCGGCGCCTCCTTCTAATCAACGTTAATTGACAGCAGATGTAGAAAGGATTTTCGTGACATCGAGAGTGGCTTGCTTCTGTTGCTGCTGCTCGGGTCGATATGTACCTATATATATACGTACGCCCAGCTGTACGCACATACAGTCAGGTCGTAGAGATGCCGTCGGCTAGCCGCACGTGGTTTGGGCGAAATTAATAAGATGGGAGTCTCTTGGGTGGGCACGCTGCATCAGACGATGAGGGATTTATAATGAGGCTATGAATTACGATCAGGATTATTTCGATATGATGACACTCCTGGTACGGCTGAGAGGGTCTATGTCCCCCAGGGTACTGCCGGAACGTACCCTGGGTACGGTCTGGTATACCGGAACGTACCCTGGTACTATCTAATATGCCGAACAGTACATCGCCTACTCCACTAACGAGTCTAGGGAGTTGCATACGCCTACTCCCTAACCCTAACCCTAACCATATCAAATAGTTACCAGGGTACGTTCCAGTATACCGGACCGTACCCAGGGTACGTTCCAGTATACCGGACCGTACCCAGGGTACGTTCCGGCAGTACCCTGGGGGACATAGACCCTATGAGCCCTGATACGATGATATAGTCAAGAGCTATTAATACCTTATTATTTAGCTCTTGATATAGTGTATGTATCATCCTATATGAATAGTTGTTATACGAGTATACACTGGGCAGATATTACTAATCTAGTCTGTTATATCAAGGAGGAATACAAAGCAAACGTTGGCAATATGATTAGTGTTATCATGAAAGTATCGTATCGGTAGTAAAATAAAATGAAAACAATATTTGTTTTTATTTACCCCTAAACATATCAGGAGTCTATCAAAATTGATAGACTCCTGAACATATATAGGTATAACGCATTGCACGTGTATGTGTACAATGTATAGATATCGTATCGACAGGAGTGAATAATAATAGATCTATCTATATTAGATCTCTTTTATTTATATAATAGATCTATTATTATTCGCTCCTGGTATCGACGATTCGACATACATTGTGCAGTATATGTCTATATATTATCAATATTGATAGACTCCTGGTAATATGTTTATAGATGTACATTGTCTTGATATGTCCTTGGTATTATCTATTCTTGATATATATATATGCATACCCGTTTTCCCGTTTGTTACCGTTTTGCTAACCTAACCAGGCTGCGTCAGAGTCAAGCTGACACCAATACACACGTCCTTCAATGTATAATTAGTTTCTTAGGGTTACTTTTTTTGTCTGCATTACTGCAGATGTATTTGGTCGACTTTAATTCGCTGCAGATATTATTATCCAGTCTTGATACAACTGTTTACCTGAGCGTTAGCTTACATGTCTGTTTGACTCATAGAAATAATATACTAGTTAGACTCTATATTATCAAGATATTATGTCTGTTATATATGTGTGCTTGTGTCCGTTTTATGTTGCATACCCTTGATAAAACGATAACTACTGTACAATAAACAAGGTCGTGTTGTTATTGATGATAATTAAATTGCTCGTATAGTTGCTATCTGTGGTTTATTTATCAGTTAAACGCCACTGCATCTTTTGTTTAGACCTTTTCACGTTGTACCTTGTGGCCAAAATATCACTAACATTATCAATTTACGTTCGACAAGGCATTTGCAGCACGTTTCTGAGATTACGAGATGAAATTATGACAAGGGATTTATTACACCACAGATCCTTTCCTTGTTCGTGGTTGTACTTGACAGTTGTATATTATAAAGACTAGCAGAGCCAGTCTACATTTCCTGTACAATTTACTCCAAAATAATACAAAGTGTGAAGCGATGTGTTACAGAGGATGGATTATTTATTATCGAATAATTCTTCCTCCACTTGCAGGCATGATGAAAAGCAAACTGAAGCTCCACGCCAGTAAACACAAAGACCATTTGACTGCATTCATTTTTAATATTACACTGTATTTCACTCGTCGGAAATGAACAAATTCGTTAAGTGTTTTTCTTTAAACATTTTACCTCGCTCTCGAGACTTCACGTTCGACTTTTGATCGGCAATGTTCCGTTTTTTTTTAATGACCAGCTCACGCTAACAGGTCACCCGCCCACAAATGACGAAACGTCCTTACAAAAATAGTAACCATTCGTTACCAGTGAGCACCTCTTTACAATCGGCCCCACCAGTGGGCGTGAGTCTACCCGCTATGATATATACACGATAACAATCTTGTGATCCGGGGAAGGGGGAGAGATAAGGAAACCATAGTGGCACGAGAGCCAGCATAAAGCGTACCCTAACCGCCGTCTTTCGCCTATAGCTGGGGAGGAGGTGAGGGAGGTATCTCGTACTCCGGAAAGTCAAGACCTGCGAATATCCGTCGCACCCCTTCCAGCAATATTCCTACACTTACGTCGCTGAATAAATGAATGTACGTACCTCCAGCGGGTAAAAATAAAGCGAAAAATTACCACAAAAACAAAGAAAAGGAAGGGGAACAAACCTTGAGCTCCCGAAGATTTGTGCGCCGCGGGGGAAAAATCAAACTCATATTTACAATCACGACAGCGGAATGCTCGGTCCCAGCACTTTTTTTTCAACCCACATCAATTTGGCAAAATAAATACATTGATGGGATCAGAAAGCTTGCAACGCCATAACGAACATACTAGAAAACTTAAGACACTCGGACGCACGCGCGCGTGATTTCTGCACACAAAACAAAAGAACGCTCTCGCGCGAGCAACGCTTAAACGGAAAAAACCGCTCGCGACACAAACTGACACTGAAAAAAAAAACCACAGGAAATCATACATGAGCATATATCACGACGGAACATAACAGTACGTGGGCCCAAGACACGCTAGTCGCATTTGAATAACGGAAAAAAAACATTAGCAGCAAAAAAACTACCGCTGGAGCCGACGCGCTATAGTGTCGCACCTGTCTTGCGGGAAAAATTCTCCGAGGCAAAAATCGAAGACAAACGACAAACAAGAGCATGCGATGTGGCCGCGCTGCCAGCGTCAACTGCTCCTGAGCGTACCTGAACGGGGACAACACAGGGGAATCTATACGCCTAGAGCGTGCTGCACACACGACAGTAACCAGTAACTAGTAACGGGGAGACAAGCTAACATTGCTCCTTCCCCCAACCTCTCTCTCTCTCTCTCTCTTTATCGTTCTCTCTCTCTCTTTATCACTCTCACTCTCGCTCTCTCTCTCTCTCGCACGAAATCTGTAAACCCGAATTAAAGTACATCAATCACCGAAAGCAACACAGGAAAAAAATAGCAAAAAAACGAGTATCCTATATATACAAGGGTGGCTGAGCCGGCAAACACACGCCGAAGTTACTCCGCCCATCACTCGAGGGCGCCACCGACAATGCAAAACAAGCCACCTGGTAGGCGCAATCTGTACAATGTTTAGCGAACAAACAAACGACATCACTGTTAAGTCGACTCTTGACTTAGAACTTAGAACTTAGAACTTAGAACGTTAAACTTAGAAGGAAATCGTACTCAAGCGCTCTCACACGCAAGCACAGACATCTACTACAAACACAAAACACAAACACGCGCACAAACACACTACTGACGATCTGATATGGCGCGAAGCTAGTTTATATATAGACACACACACGATAATTGCAAACCGGCAACACGGAGGGTGAACAAAACACAGAGACAGAGAGAAAGTGAGTGCGTGTCGCTGGTGGGGAGGGGGAGGGTAAGGTTACTAAAGGGCAGTACTAGCTTCACTACACCGCGAGTACTATTGCAAAAATACCCACTAACAACTATTATTTAAGAGCGCCGTAAACGATAAATGCTTGTAACGTCGGCGCCCGAACATCACCGCTGTCACTATGAACCTTGCATCCTCCTTACCCCTCCGTAAGCACGGACGCCGTATCTCGTTGCATCCTCCTCCGCGCATTTAATTTGCTCGGCGACGCGAATCTAAATTTCGCGCCATCGCGTTGCATCCTCGCGCGCGGGAAGGCAGAGGCTCCGGCGCTCCACTACTCACTACCGACAAACACGACGCATGCGCCAGCGCGGGGCCATGCTCACCTTGCACCACAAAACACAAAGAAACGCGCACTCTACGAACAACGTCAACGACGGGAACGCCTAGACTCGGACAAAGTTCAAGATGCAGCTTGAATTCCGCCTCGAAAGCCCTAATCGCTTGAATTCTAGCCCTAATTTGCTTAACGAGACCGCTCAGCCGAAGCCATGAAGCTAGCTCTCTGCCAGTGTAGCCCCTTCACTACTGTTGCAGGGATTTGCTGTAGTAGGAATGCAGCTACACTGGTAGGGCTACCTCAAACAAAGCTGAATGTACGACCTGGCAACAACTCCTTGGTCAGCGCAGCAGGGCAGCACAACCCCCCTCCCACGAGTCAACTCTAACAGTCTACAAGCCCACCTGGGCTACGTGGCACGCAATCGTTGAACCATATCACACTGGTAATCCATAATCAGTGAAACGATCAAAGCATTAATAGAAATGAAAAAACCTACGAAATAAACCACAAACACTTAGGAGCGTACGCATGCACCTAATAACGCTGCACCTGCCCGCCCTTAGTTAGTACTGAGAGATGCACACACGTCTTTTTACACACATTTTTTCCCTTTTGAGCTTTTCGTAAATGCCGACTGTAAAGTTCAGACGTAAATAGCAACAGAATGTCTTTGTCCTGCGTGTAACCATAAATAACCATAATGTACAACAACAACAACAACAACAACGACAGCAACAATACGAGGGAAAAAAGTCGTTTACACGAATGCTCGTTCAACCCAATTTACAAACACACGCGTGCAAACGCGCACGCGCACGCACACACACACAAACGCACACACACATACACACACACACACACAGACAAACGCACACACATATACACACGTGAACACATAAAGGGTGATTTTGGTCTCTATACTCGGCACCGCTCTGACAGCACTGCTCGCCTCGCTCGCGCTTCATTCTTAACTACTCGACAAATTGTCGCGACGATTCATTTCTCTACGTTTTGAACCCTGGAAACTCTGGAAAACTCGCTAAAAAACGACTAACTGACAAATCTCGCGACCTTCAAAAAACGCGGTGGCGCCCGCTAGTTTCCGGCGACCTGCGAGAGCCTCTCGAGTTCGTCGACGGTGAGCGCCTTCTGCGGCTGCGGCATAGGGGGCGCCTGCTTCAGCACGTCCTGGCCGAACCACTTGGCGAGTCCGACGGGCGACGAGCGGCTGACGGACATCTGAGGAGAGGCGAGGGAGGATGACGATGCCGACGATGCCGCGACGGGCAGGTTCAGGCTCAGACCGTGCATCGCTCGCTGCTGCTGCTGCTGCTGCTGCTGCTGCTGTTGCTGCTGCTGTTGTTGCTGTTGCTGCTGCTGAGAGAGAAAGATAGATACATCACGTTAGTACACGACTGGCTGACATTGTTATTGTTGTTGTTGTTGTTGCTGCTGCTGCTGCTGTTGTTGTTGTTGCTGCTGCTGAGAGAGAGAGATAGATACATCACGTTAGTACATGACTGGCTGACGTTGTTATTGTTGTTGTTGTTGTTGCTGCTGCTGAGAGCGAGAGAGATAGATACATCACGTTAGTACACGACTGGCTGACGTTGTTATTGTTTTTGTTGTTGTTGCTACTGCTGTTGTTGTTGTTGCTGCTGCTGAGAGAGAGAGAGATAGATACATCACGTTAGTACATGATTGGCTGACGTTGTTATTGTTGTTGTTGCTGCTGCTACCGTTGCTGCTGCTGCTGCTGCTGCTGTTGTTGTTTTTGCTGCTGCTGCCGCTGAGAGATAAGAGATAGATACAGAGACTCCCCGACTTACGAACGTTCAATGATACAAACAATTTGGCCTGAAGTCCATTAGTGTATAATGTCAATATTGGTGAATAAAAAGACACAATCGCCCCCCTGATTTTGACTTTCGCCAACTCCTGTGTTCACGTATATGTTTACACTATGTACACTTCTAGGTTACTCGATGTTCACACGTACATATACTACACTACCGTACAATACTGCAGGGGTCGAAATTAGCGGTATCCCGATATCCGCGGGATAGTAGATTCTTGTGTTGGATACCAGATTTCAATGCTTGGTATCCCGCAGGGATAGTAAAAAAAAATCGTCAAAATCGGGATGGTGGTTGTTGAGCATATTTGCATTGTATCAAGCGAACCAGAGAATGCGTCTAGACATATATATATACAACACATGTCGTTGTATATATCTATGGTCTAGACAATACGTCAATAAAATTTTACTATATTGTTCGATGTGAAGCACTCGCTTTCGCATCAAACATTATCAACAAGTCTCAGATTTAATGTGAAACGATGTTATACTGTTGAATAAATAAGTGAACGAATAAATGAATGAATAACCGAATACAAAGCACATATACAGTAGCAAGTGCTGGTGCCCTGTGGCAATGTCAGCCGTGCCATACGCGACACTCATGTTATTGTAAATTACTTTGTGTAAATGTCAGACGGTGCCCTGGCAACAGCCGGCGTCTAATTTCGCCACCGCCCCCCCTCCCTTGTATAATAATCGTGCTGTGCGCAGCTGACGCTTATATTATCTCATGGACTACGATATATATATATATACATATACAGGGTTAGAAACAGTCCAACCCTGCCCTCAAAAAGAGGGAGTCTGTAGCAAAATGAGGGAGTACACAGTCTGAAAGTTCAAAACTAAAGCACAACAACAATAACGCATGTGCGTATTTGAAGATTCATGCGATGCACGTCTGCCAAATTTTCTTTGGGCATTTGCTGAACAAAATACGGTAATTCCGTGAGGCCGTGCTCTGGAACGAACTTGTTAGTATAACAGAATTTTCAGGGAGTCCCACAGACTCCTGCAGATGTCAAATCAGACAGTAAATCACGGAGTATTTGACTCCGGACTCCCGTTAATTTTGCACCCTGTATATAATATATATATATATATTACATATTATATATATATTAATATATATATCGTCTCAGAGGACCATGTAAATGTCATGCTGCGCTTGTGGTTGCGGCGGCTCTGGCGATTGCTGCCGGAGCGCAAAACAAGCAAATGTCAGACGACGACACGACAGAACTCGATCACAAAATATCCCCGCTGTGGAACGTTGCGATTCCGGCCAGCCCTGTGTCTACTATTGGCAGCATGCGCCAAAAATCATTGACTTATTGTTTTTCCGAATACCGACATCCTGCACCTTCTACCGACACCCTGCACCTTCTACCGACATCCTGCACCTTCTACCGACACCCTGCACCTTCAACCGACATCCTGCACCTTCTACCGACACCCTGCACCTTCTACCGACACCCTGCACCTTCTACCGACACCCTGCACCTTCTACCGACACCCTGCACCTTCTACCGACAAAAAATAAGGACTATTAACTTATTAAGTACTTTTCTAAGGTTTTACCAAAAATAAGTACTAATAAGGGCCCTTATTTTATTTTTGGCAAAATAAGTACTTATAAGACTTTGGAAGACCCGCTACGAACCCTGACAATGCAGCACCGCCGTGTGATTCACTTACCTGCTGCTGTAGCTGCAGCTGCAGCTGCTGCAAGGCGAGCGGGTTCAGTCCGCGGAGCCGCGGGTCCATCCCGCCGCTGCCGCCGCCGGCCACGCCCCCTCGCATCTGCTGCGCGGCGGCGAGATGCTGCATGTGCCGCAGCGTCGTCGGGTTGATCATGTTGCGCAACAGCAGCGCCGCCTGCGCGGGCGTCATCGCCCCGCCGGCGCCCCCTGGCGTCGGCAGCTGCTGCGGCGGCACGATCGGCTGCGGCGGCACGATGGCGACAGAGCGCTGTGGCAGCGGCGACGCGTTCATCGCGCGCTGCTGCTGCTGCGCCACCAGGAGGCGCTGCTGCTGCTCGAGCAGCTTCCCGATGTCGGCCTGCGTCGCCATGGCGCCGCCGCCTCCTCCACCTCCGCCTCCGGGAATGCCGAGACCCTTCCCCTGCGGCAGCAGCGTCTGCTGCGGGAGGTTGAGGCGCGGCTGGTGCGGCGGGGACGTCTGCACGCCGCCGCCCTTCACGATCGGACGCCCGGCGCCACCTAGCATCTGCTGCTGCTGCTGCTGCTGCTGCTGCTGCTGCTGGGCGGCGGACATCTTGAGCAAGGCCTGGCCGGCGCTGATGCGTGGGGGAGACATCGGACTGCCGCGCTGCGGCGACAGTGGGTCTGCAACACACGAGCGAGAGCAGACACGTTACCACGGGAATTCACGCACGCACGCACACACAGACGCACGCACGCACGCACGCACGCACGCACGCACATGTACGCACAGACACGCACACCAGTCATTACACGCCGCCAACAGTGGACTGCAGAGCGACCGCACATATATAATATGCTATCATATTATATATGACATTGTGCTATACTGTAACAGAACTGTGGCCCGATACGGTAGACTGAGCGCATGTGACTTCATGTATACGCTGTTATATACGCTACGCTGCGCTGCCGGAGTAACTGCAGAGCCAATGCCAGCATTAACACAGTGTTTGCGAACGCACACATTCGCCATCACACACATTATACCGATCTAACAGCGTAACTGTAGAGCCAATGCCAGCATTAACATGTTGTTTGCGAACGCACACATTCGCTCTTACGCATATTACACGCGACCTAACATCGTAACATTAGCGCCGATGCTGGCGTCGCGGGAACGCGCGCGCTACCTTGCATATTGGGAGGCGGCGCCCCGACTGGCTTGTCGTCGGCGCGGTGATTGTGCATATTCTTCATGACGCTGGTCGGAGTGAACGCCGCGTTGACGCTCGTCTGCTGCTGGCGCCCTCCTCCTACGCCTCCACCGTGCTGCTGCTGCTGTTGGACGGGCGACTTAGAGCGCTGCAGCTCCACCTGCTGGCGGCGGCGGTAGTTCTCCTTCTGTTCCTCAAGCTTCTTCTTGATGAGCGCATTCTGCATGATGTTCTGCGTGTGCACAATCAGCTCCTGCGCACACCAGACAGGGGGCTTCAATGTTATGCCAAAACAAAATATAGGTGTGGTTACGGTTTCCCGACCGACCCTATTTATTCCCAGCGACCCTAAACATTTTATAGTCAATTTTCTTTAAAGTCCAAAAAAAAATGGAAAAAAAAATGAATTGGACAGTTCCTGCTTCAAAAGGCACAACACACATCCTTCGGACATGGCTCGTAAATAAAATATTTCAAGAAAATAAAATGTTTTCCCTACCTACCTACCCTATTTTTCCCCAGCATGTAATGGTAACCACACATGTATTTTGTTTTGGCCTTAGGGCTTTAGTATCGGGGGCTTCAACGTTAGGGCTTTCAGTAGTAGACTTCAGTATCGGGGTTCCAGTGTGTCAGGGCTTCATTGTTACACTTCAGTATTAGGGCTTAAGTACTGGGGTTCCACTCTTAAGGCTTCAGTGTTAGGGCTTCATTATTGGGATTCAACTGTTGTAGCTTCAGTGTTATGGGTTCAGTATTAGACTTAAGTATGAGAGCTTCAGTATAAGACTTCAATACAATGGCTTTAATATTGGGGATTTATTGTTATGTCTTCAGTATAAGGGTTTTACCATCAAGGCTTCAGTACTGGCACAGCGACAGCCTACCTGGGGTGAGGGCACTCGTGGGATCGGTGAGGTTGACTGTGGCACGTTAAGACCGACCGGCGGACCCTGCAGACTGCTCTGACCCATCTGCCCGGGATAGACGGGCGACGGCGCGTGAGGTAGCGCGGGCGGCTGCTGGATGAACCCTGCGACGTGAAAAATAGCAAGATTAAAAACGCACCAGTCTACCGAGCCGATCGGCGACAACGACACAAGAGTGAAAATGTGGCGATCGATCGAGCAGCGCCACCTAGGGGGATGCACGTCTTTCTCGCTCCTAAAAAATAACAAGTATGAGCGGCACATCACTTCATGCCTCCGCCACGGTGGGGGCGCCGTGAGGTCGGCAACTCACCTGGTAGCGGCGATGGGATCCGCTGCTGCTGCTGCTGCTGCTGTTGCTGCTGGTGCAGGTGTTGCTGGTGTAGGTGAAGAAAGTCGTGCGGCGACGCCCCGCGGCCGACCAATCCCTGAAACGACAGCGGCAGGCCCTGATTGGTGGGCGTCTGCGGCGACGGCGAGCGCTGGATCACCACAGAGGGCGCCATCTGTGCGAATATAATCAAGTCACAATCAGCACGAACGCGACTAGATGGCAAGCGCATGATTTCGTTAATAGATTATCAACAACTAACGGCGAAGAGAAGGCTGTTATCACGACCCCGAGCTGAGAAACATTGGAGATATTTTACGAGAACAAGGCTAATAAGCTAGTCACCATCGTAGCATGGCACGCAGCCAGCCACAAAAAAGTAAAGCAACAACACCGCAGCTGCAGCTGGCACTCTAACGAGGAGCCAGAAGGGCAGAAAATTAAAATAAGCCACAACTGAATTCTTTCCCGATTCTAGCATCGCTCCACCGTCACCGTAGGAGCGACGTGACACGAGAACAACGCTATCACGAACGAGCGCGAATGTTCGCCGCGCCGAGCGGTGGCGTCACCTGCTGCTGCTGCTGTCCGCGCAGGAAGCTGACAAGCTGCTGCTCCTGCGGCGTCATCGGTCGGTTGGGATTCATCAGCGGCAGGGTGTTGGGAACGTTGAGCTTGCTCATGCCCGCCGCCTGAGCAGCGGCCTGCGCCGCCGCCGCCGCGGTCGTCGTGGTCGGCGGAAGCAGCTCCTGAAGAAGGGGAGGGAAATGATAACATCACAAGTGATCAACTAGAGGGTGAAGACGGCGCACACACAGGAGGAGGGAGGAGAGAGAGAGAGAGAGGAGAGAGAGAGAGAGAGAGAGAGAGAGAGAAAGAGAGAGAAAGAGAAAGAGAGAGAGAGAGTGAGAGGGCGAAAGAGCGAGAGAGAGAGAGAGAGGGAGAGAGGGAGAGAGAGAGAGAGAGAGAGGGAGAGACACACATAGAAGAAGAAGGAAGAGTAAATGAGTGCGTCTGCGACAGTTAGAGCGTGAGCAAATTTATGTGTGCGTTAGAGAGAGAAGGGGGGGGAGAGTGGTTGGTGAGAGCAGGAAAATAAGAGACGTGAAGAAAGAAAGAGAGAGAGAGAGAGAGAGAGAGAGAGAGAGAGAGAGAGAGAGAACAATACCTTTAGTAGGTCCTGCTCATGCATCGGGCGGCCGTGCAGGGGCCGGGAACCTGGACTGTGGTGCTGCCCTGCCGGGGCTCCACCGGCGTGAGCCTGCAAATCACCCTAGAGTCAATGCGCAACGTGAGTGAAGCCTGTGGTGCTGCTGCTGCTACTATCACTACCACCACTACTGCTGTTACTGTCACTGATACTGCTGCCACTGCTAGTACCGCTGTTACTACTACTACTGCTGCTGCTACTACTACTATCACTACCACCACTACTGCTGTTACTGTCACTGGTACTAGTACTGATACTGCTGCCACTGCTAGTACCGCTGTTACTACTACTACTGCTGCGCGCTGCCTACTGTCACTTCGGTACTAGTACTGATACTGCTGCCACTGCTAGTACCGCTGTTACTACTACTACTGCTGCTGCTACTGTCACTGGTACTAGTACTGATACTGCTGCCACTGCTAGTACCGCTGTTACTACTACTACTGCTGCCCTCTGACTGTCACTCGTAACTAGGACTGAATTACTGCTGCCCACTGCTAGTACGCTGTTTCACTACTGCTACTGCTGCTGCGTACTGTTACTACTCTGCTTTGCTGATGCCTGACTGAACAATTTCTTATAACGTAGCTTCATAACCTTCCCCCCCCCCAACCCCACACCCAGTGCTACCACCGCTACTATATCACAAAGCCCCTCCCCCCACACACGCTGCGCGCATGCACGCGATAACGCTGGCAGCTGCCTCGTACTATGCTGCTGATGGGAAGATACCATGGTTCATTACGGGACTGAAAATTTTCTTCAAGGGACTTTTCAAGGACATTTATCCGAAATTCCAAGGACATTTTATCGGAATTCATACACAGAAAACAAGAACATACCTAGATTAATTAATAACCCCATTCTATCACTGTCATCCTTTAAACGTACCTGGATCACATTAATAACCCTTTCTAAACACTCGGCACTTCTACAACAGACCGTTGATTTAATGACTTACCTGCTAATTCCGTGATCGATCCTTCTAAAACCCCGCCGCTCGTCCCTGATCGTGTCTACTAGGCGTTTGCTTCCTAAAGCTCATGTTAACGCAATTTTTATTGAGGTTTCGCCATCTATTGATGGTACAAAATTTCTTTTTTATTGTACAGGCAAGAATTCTGTCTAAAGAATTCCATCCTCTCTCATGAAATTCAAGACTTTTTCAAGCACCAAACATCAACATTTACTAGCATTCACTGCTACTTCTTCAAGCGACTCTCCAATTTCAAGCGACTTTTCAAGGAGCCTGCGACCACTGTGGGCATACTAGGCAACCTCTCGCTACTCAACTCCACTACTGACCTACTGCTGCGCTGCTCCTGATACTAGACCCTCCCCACCTCCGCCACTCGAGTGGACCGTACCAGTGAAAGAAATACACGCGGGGCTCAGGGCGATTTTACGCCCGCCCGACAAATTGCCAAAAGCGGCCCCCGTAAATGCATGCGAAGCTCGCAATCGCAAACAAAATTTCGGGTAGAGTTCGCTATTTCGTCCAATGCATGCGAAGCTTAAACCAAGCCTGAGCACGCCCAAAACAATAAATTCGAACATTTTCTGCGCTGGAACGTACCGTGGACCACCGGCGGATTCACCCTGCGCCGAGGATGACTCACCTGGCCGGGCTTGACGAGCGTCGTTTCCAGCTGTTCCGTGTATGCCTTCACCGTCTCAGCAGCCTGCTGAAGACGATCCATCTCCTGCTGCTGCCGGCCCGCCATCCGCCCCCCGCCGCGCTGCCGCGGGTCGGTAGTGCTGGCTCACTCGCTGCGGGTGGCGCAACCCTGACGGGCCGCCGCCGCCCATCGACCATGCCCTGCATGCTGGCCTTTCCCCGAGGGCTCCGCAGCTCTTAGCCTTGCCGCCATCACTGCAACGAGACAGTGGAAGACTGCGCGGTGAGACATGACTGGCGCCCAGCACCATGCGGCTTCTGAGACGCAGAGGCGGTCGGTGAGCACGCGCCGCCGTGTGGACTGGCGACCGCACACGGTTGGCACGCGCGCGTGAGACCCCGAGGCCACGGCCGTCGTTAGACCGCTGGCGGTGAGACACGCAGCCGCGGGTAGGACACCGAGGCAAGGTAGCGACCTCGAGACCACGGTGAGACACGAAGGCTGGTGAGACGCGGCCGCGGCTGAACTCCGAGACACGGGTTGAAGACACGGAGTGCCTGCGTCGAGCGACGCGCGGGGGAGCACACTGAAACGGCGGTGAGACACGCGGCGGTGAGACCGCGCAGGCTGAGATACGACGACACGCGGGAGACACGAGGCGGGTTGAGACGCGCGGCGTGAGACACTCCGAGGCGGGTGAGACACGAGGCAGGTGAGACTCGAGACACGGTGAGACACGAGGCTGGTGAGACGCGCGGTGAGACATGAAACGGGTGAGACACGAGGCGGGTGAGACGCGCGGTGAGACACGAGGCCGGGGTGAGACACCGAGGCGGGTGAGACTCGCCAGCACCACCGCGTGAGACACGAGGCTGCGTGAGACGCCGCTCGCGTGAGAATCGAGACACGGTGAGACACGAGGCGGGCGAGACACGCGGCGAGACTCGAGACACGGTGAGACTCGAGACACGGTGAGACTCGAGACACGGTGAGACTCGCGACACGGTGAGACTCGAGACACGGTGAGACTCGAGACACGGTGAGACTCGAGACACGGTGAGACTCGCGACACGGTGAGACTCGAGACACGGTGAGACATGCGGTGCGACGCGAGAAGCGCTAACGATTGACGCGAACAAACGCTGAGACGTCGACGTTCAAAACAGTAAAATACGTGACACAATTATTCGTTCAAAAAGACCAAGTGAATCGCGTTGACATCTAGCACAGCGAGCTACAGTCGCTCCGCATTCGATGGAGACGTCACCCATTCCGTAACAGGGACTGCACTGCATTAATCAGTCGTCATTACCGAAGTTTCCCGTTCAAAATTTAAAGACAAGTCAACACTTCGCACGCATGTATGTAAGATAAACACATACATTATGTGCATATCATAGACATAACATGCATACAAAGTAAGTAAGTAAATGCACGGTTCCAAGAGAATGCCAAAAGCAAGTGCAACACGCTGTGGTTTTCGATACTGCGAGCGAAGTCGGGCGTCCGTGACGCGACGGCGCACACACCGGAGGGCGCCGGCGCGGCGCGGTTGCCACGACGACGACAGAGATGCTTACTCTGCTCCTTCAGGAAGCTGTTGTTCGTTGCGAGATTCTCGTTGATGTGCGCGCCAGCGCCCTGCAGCAGCGAGAGGATGTTCACACCCTGCTGCTGCTGCTGCTGCTGCTGCTGCTGCTGATGTTGCTGCTGCTGCTGCTGCTGCTGCTGCTGCTGCTGCTGATGCTGTGAAGCAAGCAGCGGTGCAAGACCACCATGCAGCGACGCCGATCCCATCGCGACCCCTGCCTGTCCATGCTGCTGCTGCTGCTGCTGTTGATGCTGTTGATGTTGCTTCTGCTGCTGCTGCTGCTGTTGATGCTGCTGATGGGGAGCTCCGTATGGGATGTTGAAGACGTGCTGCTGGTTGGGGAAGTCCGGCGTCGGCGACGCGATGACGGGGCTCTTGTTGCCGTCGAGGTCTGCGAGACAAGACGCGGATTGAAACGTCGACCGACAGGATCGCCTCCACGCGACCTTCAATTTTGCAACCGCGAGCCGTCTATCTAAGCAAGACGAACCTTTCCCCCTGGATGTTGTTACTAGACTGGTCAATTTACACCAGTTGTGCGTGATTTTCACACACACACGCCAAAATGTCAAGTTAAAAGCAGTTTGTTGCCGAAAATCATCGACAATGGTTTGGCTAGAGTGGCCTCTCAATCACACCAAAATGATGGGTTAATTGTAAAGCTACATAGAATTTATGTAACTATACTATACATACTGACATACTAGCAAACGTTGATTACCATTTCAATGCTCGCTAGTGCGATGCAGGCACAATAACTGCGTATGCCATGTATACGCGCAACCCTAGGACAACCATTCCATTATGCATGGAAATGACTAATGCGCATTTGTAATGGTAACACGAGTACAGTAACACATTCTATAAGTACGTTGGTAAAATCAATTTGCTTGCATGTAGGAGAGAGGGGCGAAATAAGAAAGGATCCAAGGAAGAAAGGTTGAGGAAGCAGAATAAAGCATATAAATAGATGGACGAGGAAAATAAGAGACGACAGAAGAGGAAAAAATATAATAGATGAAAGAGGGGGAGGAGGAGGAGGGCGAGAAGAAAGCACGGAAAAACATAGCAGAAGAGGAATGCATCGTGGTGGCAGCGGCGTTCACTCACCGTTCAGCATGTCGTAGAGTAACAGCTCCTCATGCATTGATGATCGCCGGCTGCCACTGTGGCTGCTCGCACCACCGCCCCCACTCCCACCGTGGCTGTCCTGCCGGTGGAACCAGTGGCTGAAGCGGCTGACCGACTGACCGCCGCGCGCGCTCGTGTCCTCAGCTTCCAGGTTCGTCAGGTTCTGCGAGAAGATGAAGAAGATGATTAAGAAGACGAAGAGGATGATAAAGAATATAAAGAAGATGATGATGAGGAAGGTGAAGAATATAAAGACGTGGAGAACAAGATGATGATGATGGTGAAGACACAAACTGTGTCAGATAACAAGCACTCAATCGTCTGCAACTCTTTTCATCTCGAGCGTCTTCCGTTACGTTCACAACTTGAAACGTCACAAATTTGTTATGCTATCGACGTGTTCTTTCCCGTTAACTTTAGGACGATCGCAGGTCACAAGTGTGAACGTGCTGCTGTTCGTAGAGGGAGAAAGGGATCAGAAGACCGTGTGAGATGGCGGGCATACACTCACAGACGTGAATCCTGGCAGCCCGTCAATGTTGAAGAACTGATTGAAGTCAAAGTTGTCGCCTTGCTGCGTCGGCGCCTTCTCCGCCTGACTGCCGTCGCGCGACGCTGCAGGGGGAGGCCTCTCCACCGGCTCCGTCTTTCCCTCTTGCTTCTTTTCCACTGACGCATTCGAGTCTACAGAATAGATGGCGAGGAAGATACTAAAACGGCAGACCTATTCTATAGTATTATTATTCTTACTATTAATAATATTATCATCATCATGATTATTTCTAGTACTACTATTAATTGTTAGTCTACTCTGTATACAGGCAGTGTGGAACAGGCACGACAATGACAGTAGCAGGGGTAGAAATTAACTTTTGAACCTGGGAGTCCAACGGACTCCCTGCCCTCAAAAAGAGGGAGTCCGCGGCAAAATGAGGGAGTCCGCAGTCTGAAGTAAAAATACGGTAATTCCACAAGGCCGTGCTCCAGAACGAACTATTTAGTTACTATTTTCAGGGAGTCACACGAACTCCTGCATATGTCAAATCAGTAAATCAAGGAGTATTTGACTGCGGACTCCCGTTAATTTTGCACCCTGGAGTAGTGCAAACCTTTGCTCGGTGCCTCCTTCCCAGCCTTCTCTGCCCGACTCTCCTTCTGCTTCTTCCCCGTCGCCTCCTCCGCGTTGCGTGCCTCCTCCCTCTCCGGCTCCTCCCTCCTCGCCGCCGCGGGCTTCCCCTTCCTCTTCTTCTCGTGCTCGTCGAGGCCGTGCAGCTCGATCGTCTCGTGCTGCGACGCCGGACCCGCCGAGAACCACTCCGGCTCCTCCTCCTCCTTCGCGTGCCGCTGCCCGCGCCCCGACCGGTGCTCCCCTCCTCCGCGTCGCTCCGACGCCGCGTAGTCACGCTTGAAGCCGCGCGGCGCGGCGTCGCGCTCGCGGTCCTGCCTCCAGTCGCGGCCGTCGTCGCGGTCGTAGCGCCCGCCGCCGCCGCCGCCGCCGCGGCGCTCGTAGGGGGCGTCGCGGAGGTCGCGCGCGTCGCGGTCGCGGAGGTCGCGTGCGTCGCGGTCGCGTGCGTCGCGGTCGCGAAGGTCGCGCGGGTCGCGGCTGACGATGCGGCCGCTGCCGACGCGCCGCTGACCCCCGGGCTCCTTCTCACGCAGGTCCCGGTCCCTGTAGCTGCAACGACAACGCGCGGGGGAGGTTGAGTAACAAAGTCGACGCAAAAAGCAACGAGGACAGGTGCGTTTGAGTAACGAAGTCGACGTAAAAATCAACGAGGACGGGTGCGTTTGAGTAGCGAAGTCGACGTAAAAACTTTTCGAGTGACGACATGTCTCACTCTAGGGGTCCCACAGGGAACGACTGCCGGGCGGAGTCGTGTGCATGTACGCACGACAGTCACACGTGTTAAATATTATTGTTCTGAGTTGACAGTCTGTCACAGTTGATAAATAGTTGATAAATTTACGATACGCATGACTTTTAAATTCGACACGTTTAACTTTCCTCATTTACTTTCAGAAACATAACGTCAGTCATAACTTCACCACAATCCCATCAACGGTCTACAATAAAAATGCATTAACGTTAACACTAACGTTAAGACCAATAGTGTTTCCGACAACGAGCGCTTCGTGAGCGCCGCGCTGAGAGATGCTCACCTGTCGTCGCCAGCGCGCGTCGACTCGGAGGGCGTGGTCGGGCGGCGGCCGAGCGAGCGCGAGATGCCGGGCTCGACGTGGCAGCCCGTGCCAAAGCTGCGACGCTGCGGACTCAGCACGATGTCGTCTCGCTCCTCATCACGCAGACGCTCCTTCGGATCTGCAACACGCGGCGAACGAGATGAGAGGGAGAGAGAGGAGGGAGAGAGGGGAGGAAGGAGAGAAGGGAGGAGGAAGAGAGGGGAGAAGGGAGAGCAGGGAGAAGGGAGAGAGGGGAGGGAGAAAGGGGAAAAGGATAAGAGGGAAAAAAGAAAAGAGGGGAGGAGGGAGGGAGGGAAAGGAACTGGCAAGGAGAGTAAGGAGAGAAACTACAGCAAGTAAGGAAAACAACTCCAGCAAGCAAGGAAGGCAACCACACAAGGTTTCTTCTGAGAGAAAATTTGACAAAGGAGGTAATGGCCAGTTTGGGAAAAAACGCGCATGATGGATTCAAATACAGGATGTATTGATATACTTACAGGTATATTTAGATACAGAATATACTTATCAGTAAATACAGAAACATTTCCACAACGGCGATGTTAAATTTGACAACAGCGGTGCGCCACTGTGCCTCTTATGTATAAGAAACCCTGCACAGCAAGTAAGAAGGGCAACTGCACCAAGTAAGGAGAGCTACCATGGAAAGTAAGCTAGGCAACCACAGCAAGTAAGGAGCTAATCACAGCAAGCAAGGAGGCAACAGTGGCAAGCACGTCGCTTGGCATCAGTGCAGCCATGAACCCCCCTCCCCCTCCTCCCTCCTCCCCGCTCGCGCCACAGGAACCAGTGAAAAAAATACACGGGGGGCTCGGGGCGATTTAGCCCCCGAAATGCCAAAAAGAGCCCCGGAAATGCCAAAAAGAGCCCCCGTAAATTTGCATCTAGAGTTCAATGCAAACCAAATTTTAGAGTGCTATTTTCATGCACGCGAGCTTGAAAAGTAGACCCCGAAAAATTAATTTAAATTTTTCCCCTGACAGGAACGTTAGCGCCAACTGCCATACCTGAAGTCTTCCTCTTCAGACCAAGTTCGCGGTCGAGGTCGGGCAGCTGCTCTCGCTTCGGCCGGCCCTCCTTGTCGAAGGGAGAGTCGACGCGGGTCTTGCCGGTGCACCAGCGGTCCGGGTCCCACAGTCCGCTGGCAGAGTCGAAGGCCTGCCGAAGAAAGGACGACGCGGCCGAGTCAAGCATCCGTCAAGCGTGCGTACACACACGGTTATACAGACACATACGCGCCCGCATGCACGCACGTACACGCACACATGCGCGCATGCACGTATGCACGTGCACTACTGCATGCAACCTCGCTCAAGATCACTTACACCTGTACAATTCATCGTCGTTCTTGTTGATGGCACTCGACCTCGATCCCGGTTCCCGGCCTCGAAGACGTTACCCGCCAACGACACTGACCTCAGAGAGGATCACCCCAACCTTCACCCCCAGACACTGACCTCAGAGAGGATCCCCCCAACCTTCACCCCCTGTCACTGACCTCAGAGAGGATCACCCCAAACTTCACCCCCAGACACTGACTTCAGAGAGGATCCCCCCAAACTTCCCCCCCAGACACTGACTTCGGAGAGGATCCCCCCAACCTTCACCCCCAAACACTGAACTCAGAGAGGATCCCCTTAACCTTCACTCAATTTTCCCCAACCTTCACCCACCGACCTTCATCCCCGGACACTGACCTCAAAGAGATCACCCACCAACCTTTTCACCCCTCAGACACTCGCTGACCTTCACCCCCAGACACTGACCTTGGAGAGGAAGACGGGTCGTTTCTTGGAGACGCCGAGGCTGCGCATCTTCAGCAGGTCGCTGCGGCTGTACTGGTACTCCGGCAGCGGCCCCGGCGTGCCCTCTCGGCTCGACCCGCCGCCGCCGTCTCCCTCCTCCGAGCCGCCGCCTCCGCCTCCGCCATCACCTCCCCCTCCTCCTCCTCCCTCCTCGCTGCCCGTGTTGCTCGCGGAGGAGCCTGCACTCGAGAGCGCTTCCTTCTCCTCCTCATCCTTTGCTTTCTCCTCGGCTGCTGGTGCCGGCGGCAGAGGCGCTGCGGCGAAAAACAAGGGAGGAGATCGTTAGGAACGTTCAATTTTTGGAGTTTTCTTTTGGGGTGGGACTTTTTTCTTGCAGTTTGATTCAAAATTTGTGGGTGCTGCACAGCGAGCCGTGAGTAAATACGGGTTAGGAGAGAAGAACGTAAAGGAAAAGGGGAGGTTTTCTTCATATTGGGACGAAATGCTACAGAAGTCAGGGGTCGAAATTAGCGGTATCCCGATATCCGTGGGATAGTAGACTCTTGTGTTGGATACCAGATTTCAACGTTTGGTATCCTGCCAGGATAGTAAAAAAAAATCGTCAAAATCGGGATGGTGGTTGTTCAGTTATCAACTTTATACGGCAGCGCATCTGAGCGAGTGCGCGCGATCTGAGCGGGCTCAGGCACCCTTAGTCCCTTACTATATGCCACACTAGCGTTATACAGCAGGCATAGCATTTTTATTTGCAAGTGCAAGCGTAAGCGTGGCCGATGTTGATCATAAATGTGATGTGTATACGTTGTATCAAGCAAACAAGACAATGCGTCTTACTCAGGTCTAGACAATACGTC
>NW_014578050.1:36292-38974 GCF_000485595.1 Priapulus caudatus | reverse complement strand
ACGTCCCGAATATCGTGACCGTACGTCGAGCGGTTAAGATTTGTGCCCAACTGTTGACGGACGGACGGACGGACGGACGCTCGGACGGGACGGACGGACGATCATGCGATTCTACAAGCTGCATCTGACTATGTCAGATGAGCTAAAAATCCAACTATCTATCTATCCATGCATCCATCCCATTCCATGACATCCCATCGCACCGTATCCCATCCCATATCCCATCCCATCCCATCTCATACCATCCCATCCCATCGCATGCCATGCCATGCCATCGCATGCCATGCCATCCCATCCCATGCTATCGCACGTCATCCCATCCCATCCCAAACAATAAAAAATAAGAAAGAAATCAAAAGATAAAAGACATTGATTAAATATAAAAAATAAAAAGTAAAAAGTAAAAAAGTAAAAATAATACATACTAACTTCAAGTTAAGAGAGAACCCCTAGAAGGCAGGGGGTGGGGGGTGGTTCATCTCAAGAACATCCACTGTGGCCGTTAGGGGTAGGGAGAACCAATCAGAAAAAAAGGAGAGGGTCTATGCAATCAGACCACATGTAGTGATAGGTGAGAAAGAGGAAAACAACAAGATGGGGGAGGAGGCTGTTCACGCTGAGGCTGTATTATGCAACGGTTACAGGTAAATCAAAAGGGGCTAGGATATTTCTATAGACACGCGTGCACACACGCATTTTTTACGACATGCCACGCCACTCAAAACACGAACTGATAGTGCTCAACAACAGTCAATAATCGTACGTGCGTTCCTATTTCTACGTTTGCACGCTCTGAAAACTCTCAATAGCTGCATTTCACCCCCGAGCTAGCTACCTAAACAGAGCAAGGTTACACGCGTACTCGGTGTGAGTACATGTGCTAGACTTGTGTGTTCCTACACCGTACACACGTGTAATCACACGCGATTGTTGCACCGTAACTTCGCAGCGAGTTATAATTTCAAATTCAAATATTTAAACGTTTACAGGCAAGTAAAGCGCACATTTCGCTTCACAAATTGCACGAAAGTGGAATTTTTTAAAACAGGTTTTAAAATGTATACATGTGTGAAGATAAATGAGTGTCGCATACAAGCATTTTACTCTTTGCACCTTTGTATCATGTATTCGTACTGTACCAAGCTTCAAATGAATCCATGTATGGCTTCGCATTGGTAACCTTGGCTGTAAAATCTTCATTCAGCCCCATGTTTTAAAAGCACATGAGACCGAGTTGAGGCAGCAGCAAGTCTCGCTCTTACTAGCTCTAGTACTATAGCCCGCGTACAGTTGCCGCAGAACTGTACGCGGGCTATAGTACTAGACTAGAGCTACGCTCTTACTGACTGTCAGCACATACAAACGTATCACTTGGTGAATTCAATTAAGCAAACCAGTCGTTTGTCACACAATCCTATAAGATATTTTTTTCAGGCCAGCCCACGACATGCACGCACCCACGCACACGTCAACAACAGTCACACGATCAATGGCAATACCTTTTTTTGGCACACAATCACACATAACAAGCACATACCCGTCACTGCTTGCTTTAACAGCCAATCTACGTCTGGAAAGAGATAATTCCTTTTCTCTTTTCTCATTCTCGCTTTCTCCTTGTCCTAATTCCTCCCCTTTCTCTCTTTCACTGGCTCTCACTTTTGCTATTGTGTCTTGCTCTCTCTCTCTCTCTCCCCCCTCTCTGTATCTCTCTGTATCTCTCGCTCTCTCTCACTCGTACTCCTCACACTCCCTCTCTCTATCTCTCTTCCTTCCTCCTTCCCCACACACACACACATCTCTAAATCAATGACGATATCATAATTGCAATTGCAAGAACGTATCACGATTCTACTCAGCAGAGCTCTAGCGCACTAACCGCAGCCGCCTCGCCCACATGCTTAATTCCAGCGAGACAACAATCGCCTCGGCACAAGTCAATTGTTGGAAAACCATGGCCGTCTTCTGTATATGGCACAATACCGACATCACCAGCCACCACACAGACCAACGAATATATGTATAAGGCCAAAACAAAATATATGTGTGGTTACCGTTACATGCAGAAAAAAAATAGGGTAGGTAGGTAGGGAAAACATTTTATTTTCTTGAAATATTTTATTTACGAACCATGTCTGAAGGATGTGCGTTGTGCCTTTTGAAGCAGGAACTATCCAATTCATATATTTTTATTTTATTTTATTTTTAATTTTTTTGGTTGACTTTAAAGAAAATTGACAATAAAATGTTTATGGTCGCTGGGAATAAGTAGGGTCGGTCGGGAAACCGTAACCACACCTATATTTTGTTTTAGCCTTTAGTATAATTACGTAGGCCTATATATATATATAATATATATAAATTTACATTTGATATTATTCCATCATTTATATATATGGGATACTGCAGGCCAATCACAACAATGCAAAGCTCAGCGTTTTTGGCAAGCCATGTACTACTCACTACACACTTGTTGGTGGGATCTCACTGTCTGCGTCAGATTTTAAATTTAGGGGGTTAGGGCAAGTGTTGCTTTCGGTTCAATCCGAGAGAAAGCAAGTGAGCGCGAGAGAAAAAGAAAGAGAGATGAAGCAAGAGAGGGAGCGAGGGAGGAAGGGAAAGAGAGAGGGAGAGAGAGAGAGAGAGAGAGAAAGAGAAAGAGAAAGAGAAAGAGAAAGAGAA
>NW_014578050.1:13144-36002 GCF_000485595.1 Priapulus caudatus | reverse complement strand
AGAGAGAGAGAGAGAGAGAGAGAGAGAGAGAGAGAGAGAAAGAGAGAGAGAGAGAAAGAGAGAGCGAAATGGAGAGTGTGAAATCCATGCACAGCACGAGCAGTAGATTCCACCGCGCTCTGAGATTATGCGATTATGGATGAGAGGCATATTGCCAAACTATTCAAGTGGAGCGTCATGCAAAAGTCACGCCAGGATTAGCATATATATATCTACACTTTTCCGAGACATTCAGATCTGCTGCCAGAAAATTAATAGAAACTATGCAGTATGCACTATTAACTTTTTTTGGGGAAAAACTTTTTAATCGCCAATCATAAATCAGTATTTTCTTGTTAGGCTGTCCAAGCTTTGCTGAGGGAGCTCCCTTATTGCAAGAAACCATGTGAACCCTGCTCACCTTTCACCACTGCGCCTTTTTTAACACGAGAATTTACTAAATTGTCACCTCAGCCCTAACCTTACGAATGGCTACAGCCTACAGTTTTTACTGATTCTGGCACTGCACTACAGGAGTCATCGACACTGCAAGCTAAACTAATAACCACGTAACTCGAGGGCAACATGCATGAGGTACACGGTCAACTGACGTTAGTGTTTCCTTGTTGCACAGGCGACAATGTGAACGCCAGCCACCGCCACTTAGCAGCATGCCTGTGGTGGTGAAGGGGAGAGGCGGGGAAGAGGGCTGTACAAACAGCGACTAAGTAACGGTAACTAGCGCTCTCCCTGATAAGCAATTAAACGATTAATTAGATTTGACGCACAAGCCCATCCCACCCCCACCCCCAGCTCCCGTGATTACCCTTACTAACCAAGTGAGTGTCGACGGACTTCAATTCTGCAAATTGTTTTAAGGAATTACGCGACTTGTTTGCCTTTTATATATCGGCATGACCTCACTTCTTCAGCACTTACGTTGGTTGGCCCTAAATATAACCTTCAGCATTCATGGTCGGATGTGAATTTCCAGATTTCCCAGCTTTAGGTTTTGAAAGAGAACGAGATATTGAGACCTTCCGAAATACAGCAGGCTGCGAAATACAGCAGGCTGGAGCAGAATTTTTCTACTGCAGAATGTTTTTTATGGACCAAACCTCAGCCATCTCACAATAATGTATATATATATGTGATGTTATATGTAATTACCATAAAATGTAAACTTATTTAAAAAAATACAAAGGCGTCACTGTAGCATGGAAGCATACCGGTTTTAAAATGCCGCAATTTAGGAAACAAAGACTGAGAGCTGAACCTAGCAACTTTGCAAACAAAGCTAACTTTGCACCGAGACTGTAGATGCACACCAATCATTGCAATCACAGTACAATATGATGGCCAACCTCCTGCTTAACCTGGAGTTTTTGCCTTTACTTCAGACTTGACCCTGCTAGGTGAACACAGTCACTGTAGGGTGTGAAAATAGTATGTGTAAACTTCAAAGATGATGAAGAAAGCATTGCTATGCTTAGAATTGAAATTAGGACCAGGCATTTAAATGTACACACAGTGAGTTTGGTAGCCAAAAAAATTATACAATGCTCTGCACTTTTCATACCAGAATATGCTCACAGCATATATCATGTTTCTGATGAAACAAAGAAAAATATCCAACTGTATAGATAACTAAACTGATAGCGATAACAACGTATGCAATTGCATAACACCATGCACATTATTTACTCACTGGAGCATATATATATGCTGACCTACATTATAACTTAGCTGTTCAAGCTTTCACCATTCCCCAAATGCACACACTCTATACACACTGAGCCCCCCCCCCACCGTTAATGCTTCAGATTTGCTGCCAGAAATTAGAGCTGAAACTGAAACAGTACTCACAATAGGGAATGCGAAATCTCGTTTCAATCCGCCGGACAGTAGGTTCAGCATTGAGCCAACTTGTGCTCAACCCACTGATTTTTTGCCATTGTTATCGTCAGGTAAAGAACGCCGAGTGACAAGTTGTAGGAAAAAACATTGTTGGATAATGATCCAAGTAGAATTCAACAGACCTGCACGTCAAAACCCGTTTTTTTGTCAGACAGATCTGATGAATTTTGCATTTTCTGGCCCACAGCCTCTGCAGGTGACCGTGTTGCCGGTTGGTTGTGACGGACAATGCAACATATGACACCCGTGTACTGTGCTTTCTCCTTATATGTAAAAGTTAAGGCGCACTGCAGCGACAACGACCAACCGTAACGTTTAGCGTCAAAGTCGCAACCTGCAACTTGTAAACAATGTCAATGGTTTTTAATTTTCCAAAATGTCATTAGACGTGGTCGTTAACTCAGTGAATTACAAAACAAACACCAGATCATCGTGACGTACCGCACTCACTCCGACACGTACAAGTAAGGCTCCCACGCGTAACTACAAGCTTATAAGTTATAACGCATGTTATGCAACACTGGATTACAATAATACCTGTCGCTGCTTCTGCTACTGTCCCAGTTTCGACCGGCTGTTCTTCTTGCTCACACTTCTGAACCTCTGCTGAGCAGCTAGTGTGCGCCGACTTCTCGTCTTTTTTCCCTCCGCCCATGTTTCGATTTCAATACAACAAATACTATCCTAATCTATACAAACAAAATTCACACACACCAAAGTACCACCTGATAATGTTCACGAAAATGTACACGCTTGCATAACGGAGAAATATGAACATAAAGACTACACAAGTTTCCACCCGCTGCAAAACAGAGAAACGTCGCAGAACAATCCCCGGATGTTGACCTCTGACGTCAAACACGGGGTCAATAAACCGAATATTTCTAAATATAAACATTTTTACACAGACTGTTATCTTACATAAATTAATGTATCATTATATGTGTAATATCTAACTTGATAATGACATAAATACTGCTATAAACCATATAAATAGAAACTACGGCAGCCATTTCCGGAGAGAGTATTTACTTCCGGGTTAATGGCAGTAGAGAGTCGCGTGTGGTAAAATAGCACATATTTTCAAGATTATAGCTCTCATATCTGCTTTTAATAGTTGCAGTATCTAAATATTAAACATGACGACTATCGTCGATAAAATCGCCGGAATAGAGGCTGAGGTAACGTTGTCATGCATCGTTTTACTAATAATTATCACTGTAGACTAAGTAAGTGTAACCCGACCAGGCTGTGTGACTAACGTCAATATACAGCCTGACATCCATCCATTAGAAAATCGTGTACCTCTACAAGAACTACCGAACAATTACGTATATTTCAAATAAAATGATCATCTAAGCATTTCTGCCTTGTTTTGTATCAAGTATAACCTTCACCTTATAGTAGTCCAGCGTTGTTATTAAAACTAATGCTCAGTTCGCTGTGCACAGTGTAAATTTCAAGAGCCGAACCGAAATTTCAACCAACCGCCAACCCCCATGTTAAATGTTTCCAATGCGCATGCTTTTCGATCGGAACGCGGAAAACATAGCGTTGCAACTCGCGTTGGCGCGAGCATAAATAAGCATCGCGTCGTATATATATATAAATATTAAAACATTGAAAACCAGGACATCAATCTACAACAACGCGATCTATTATCATTGCGAAGATATGTACTTGCCTTGTGTTTAGGCCTACGCACTGTGAAAATCGGGTCCATTGCCGATTTTAGCTGCACTGAACATGGCGGACATGGCGGCTGTCTGGTTGTTTTGATCCAATTCATCTCAGAAAATACGGCATAACTCGATAAATCAGTAGCGCCCAGTTACCACGAGCAAGCCAGAGGTTTATAGATTTGTTTGAGCTATTACATGTGACGCATATATAGCTGTGTTGATGTTTGGATACCGAGCCAACTACACATTTTTATGGGCAAGAATTTGAAACGGTATTCTAACCCTAGCAATACGTACCATTTCTTGGAGCTATGTAGACTGTAGTCCCTGTAGGCTGTACTACTACTAGTACTAGTAGTAGTAGGCAGCGCCAGTGGCAGTGTAGATTTGGCACGTTCTGATTCGAACACATGCATCACAGGCACTTGGAGCGTTTCAATAAAATATAATGCTAAATAAATACGAAATCTATTTACTACCAAAATCTTAATGTTTCTCTACTCTCTTTCACTTATTATTGCCGACAATTTCCTGTAATTGTAAATGCCGTCCAAATGCTTATCTGCAACACACATGTACACCGCACGCTCGCTGCCGCACACTGACACATAAATATATAGCAGGTAGGAAAGCGTGCTGCCAAAATTCGCCCGACGCTCGCTTGATTTTATGCGAATACAACACAAACATTCAACCATTCCACTCCATCTTTGTTTCTATTTGAAGGAGTTGTTATAAAAACATACTGTCTGTGATTGTAACTGAGCTGTGTCATCCGAAATCACACAAAGCCGGACGAAATTCTCGCGTTCGCTTCCGTTGCGCAGTTTATGTAAATGGCTGCAAGTACAGGGCTATAGGCGGCACACTGCATTTTGGGAAACTACCACGCTGCTTTCCAACTCCCGTACGAGCCTCATCAAAGCCGCCAGTGGAGCGTTGCAAAAATGATGCGTGGATGTGGCGCAAAAATGAGGTCACGAAGAGCGCCGTTGGGTGTTTCCTGATTCCGACAGCCATTTACATAAACTGCGAAACAGGAGCGAACGCGAGAATTTCATCAGGCTTTGTGTGATTTCTCGTGACACAGCTCGGTTACGAACACAGACAGTATGTTTTTATAACAAGTGAACATTGTTCTTCAAATAGAAACAAAGATGGAGTGGAATGGTTGAATGTTTGTGTTGTATTCGCGTGAAATCAAGCGAGCGTCGAGCGAATTTTGGCAGCACGCTTTCCTACCTGCTCAGTGCTATATAATTATGTGTCAGTGTGCAGCTCAGCTAGCGTGCGGCAGCCAGCGTGTGTTGCAGATGAGCATTTGGACGGCATTTACAGAAAATTGTCGGCAATAATAGGTGAAAGAGAGGAGAGAAACATTAAGACTTTGGTAGTAAGTAGATTTCATATTTATTTAGCATTGTATTTTATTGAAACATTCCAAGTGCCTGTGACATGCATTGTCAGATCGGCGAAACTTATCTTGTAATCTCACTAATAGTGACACTATGATCAATCAGGGTTGGCAAGTCCGTAAACTCGGTTCTGACTGCATTCACACATTACCGTTTTGTATTCACACAGGGGGTTGGAGTTAATTATTCCGGAACGATTTTAGCCACTATTGGCCACATAAGGTCACATAAGGAAAAACATAACGATTACGTTGTGTAGGTTTTTTTAGTTTGGTCATGCTGTTTGTACTACGCTGTACTGTAGATGGCCAGAACTCAAAGAAACAAGGCCACCAGCGCTCATCTAGGTCTACTGAAAGCCCGCTTAGCGAAATTACGACGAGAGCTCATCACACCAAAGGGAGGAGGAGGCGGTGCCGGAGAGGGATTTGACGTGGCCAAGACAGGAGATGCTAGAATCGGTTTCGTAGGTGCGAATAGCAGGTGTTAAGTGTGTAAGCCCAAGTTGCATACATGTATATGTGAGGAATTATACCAACGTAGGCTATCATGTACACAGGCACTTGGAACGTCTCAATAAAAAAAATAATGGTACGTCATAAACACGAAATGTATTTACCACCAAAGTCTTGTAATGTTTCTCTACTCTAGTTCGCCTATTATTGCCGATAACTTCTTGTAAACGCCATTCAAATGCTCCTATGCAACACACGAGTACAACGCACGCTCGCCGCTGTGCATAAACAACGAATAAAAGATCTCTTTATTTACCATAATTTTTTTTATTGTGATGTTCCAAGTGCCTGTGATCACGTACAGGTGTGAATCTTCAGAAAATTCCTCGGTTTAGCTGTGTAGAAGATTACCACAAAATACTGTTTTAAGATGTTTTATAATTGTCAAACTTATATATAGTGGCTGCATAAAACTGTTGAAATTTATTTTTTTATTTACGAAGTGCTGTTGTCTTTCTAACATCAAAATAATAATAATAATAATAATTACAATGGTAATAGTAATCTCAAGCAGGCGAAAATAAGTGGTTATTCGCAAATCTCTCTCAAATTGTTTCCCATAAATATAAATAAAAAATATTGAGTTTTAACAGTTTATATAATAATTATTTGTTATTAATATCAGTGAAAAAGATAGCTGTGAGGGGTGGTTGGAGCCTATTATTTGTTGTTGGTGCATGCTTTCATTGTGTAACTGGTCAGTGCAAATTGAAATTGGATTAGGGAAATGTGGAGGAAAGGTTGGGGAATTTCAAAGTTACGTGGCCGTTGTCAGAAAAAGCAGTAGTAGTTATGACATCATAAGTTTGAAACATCATAACTTTGGAAATGAAATGTTGTGCAAAAGTAATGACGCTTAGACTCATGATAGTAATAACTACTCGCGATGTTTCTGACAACGGACCCCTGATCTCCGTGGCAACCTCATCCGTCCTCGTAGGTTTCCCGTCGGTCGGCAAGTCGACACTGCTGAGCAATCTCGCGGGGGTCTATTCCGAGGTGGCCGCGTACGAGTTCACGACACTCACCACCGTTCCGGGAGTGATCAAGTACAAGGGAGCAAAAGTGCAGGTGAGCAGGGCACCGAGAATTCCTCGACGCGAGTCGAACACGCGGGCGGGTGTGACGAACGTTTGGTCTGCAGCCGTGCAGAGCTGTTGCTGAGAGAGCGATTGAGCGCGTTGTTATTGTTATATTTTGCGGATTATTTCGATGATAACCTTATCCTAGTGTTAATTATATATATGCGTTTCAGTTGCTGGATCTGCCAGGTATCATCGAAGGTGCCAAAGATGGAAAGGGCAGAGGCAGGCAGGTCATAGCAGGTAACTTAAATTTTTCTCATAGAACTTTTGCACCACACTGTAAGTGTTGCACAGTGTTTTCCCTGATACAATCTCTGACGAATTTTTTGGCACCTAGATAGATTAGAGATGAATGTAGAATCAGGCGAGCATGAATCAATTATAAATACTAATAAATAACAAGCAATAATGAACGAATACGACAAACGTAAACGTCAACGAGAATGTGACAATGTTGTGTATTAGCACGGATGCTAGCTAACACGATCATGATTCAATTATAAATACTAATAAATAATAAAAATAATGAACGAATACAATAGGTGTAAACGTCACCAAGAATGTGACATTATCGTGTGTCAGCCCGGACGCTAGGTAACGCGATCCAATGACGTGGTAAGAGCGACGTGCGCGCTCGTTAACGCTGAAGTTGTGTTGACGCGGTGCTTCGTTCTCCTGCTCGCAGTCGCACGCACCTGCAGCCTGATCTTCATCATTCTCGATGTGCTGAAGCCTCTCGTACACAAGCGTCTCATCGAGCACGAGCTCGAAGGCTTCGGAATTCGTCTCAACAAGAAACCGCCGAACATCTACTTCAAGAAGAAGGACAAGGGCGGCATTAACCTGAACGTCATGGTGGGTTGTGACACGATCCGCGTGAGATGCTACTCACCGGTAACAATCGGCGGTTAGAGCTCTTGCCAGTCAGCGTTTTGATGCGGGCATTCTAAAAATGCTTCGTGACGAAGTTACGCAAAGTCAAAGTTGCACTTAAACAAGGGCGGCATTAATGTGATAATTGTGGAAGTGGTGTGAAGTCATCTAATTATGCGATAAGTCCGAAATTATTGCCGATACGATGGTGTCGCGAATCGATCTGCCATCTTTGGCGAGGACTGTGACTTTGACTCGGTATCCTGGTTCTGCTCGTGAGCGTATCGGTGAAGTATGATGTACTTTGATTCTCTGTATTATTGCTGTTGTGCTCGTATGGAAAACTTGATTGATTTGTGATTCTTTGCTTCACTCACAGACAGTGCAGTCGGAGTTGGATCTAGAATTGGTACGAACAATTCTCAGCGAATACAAGCTGCACAATGCCGATATCACTCTACGGTATGACGGTTAATTCATAGTGTCTTCCACGTGACTGTCTGACGCTACAATTTTTTCATAGGTTTCATATATATAGAATAGATATACAGTCAAGCAGTCATGTATTAGCAGGCACCTCTGTAGAAAGGACTATAAAGTCCACACACGTAGAAGACACTTGACATTTCCCTTTAGTGGCAGTTATACACTAAAACCACCTCTATAGAACAGCCGCTTGTCCTAGTACGACAGTCTCGCAGTGCGATTACTCGACGAAGATCGGCCGACGAGATTTGATTCTTAATGCAGTTGCTTCTTAATGCAGCGGATGTTTGCGGTGGAAAAACCACGCGGTTTGTGGCGCGCGTTGATTGTGGTGGCGTGATCGTGTTTCAGCGAGGACAGCACGTCGGAAGACCTCATCGACGTCGTCGAGGGCAACCGCATCTACGTTCCCTGCATATACATCCTCAACAAGATCGACCAGATCTCCATCGAGGTAACGCCTCGCCGCATCGTCCATCGAATCTCTCTTTCATTTCCCTTTCCCTATCCATTATGTACAGGGTTGACTGTATAAGCTGTTGCCTGTAAAGAATTATAGGGATGTGACGTAGGTTCTTACAGGCATAAATACGAACATCTAGGTTGGCCGGACGGCATATTATCGGAAGGTCATGTTCTAGACTGAGGTGATTATACAAGAATCTCAATCGACTCGCTTGCGAAGAGTAGAGTCTGGGAGATTCATGTAGTCTGTTTACTGATGTGTGGCAGACAGATGCCTTTCGATTGTTTCTCTCAAGTCTTTCCTATTCTTTGGTTGGGAACGAGCGAAATTTTTCAGGGCGAGTGCGGATGGGGTGGTGTGGAAATGTTTCGAGTGAAGTGTTGTGCTTGATCTATCTGTGCTAAGAGCTTGATATCATCTATAAGTTTGACTTGTCTGTGTTAGGAGCTTGATATCATCTATAAGTTTGACTTGTCTGTGTTAGGAGCTTGATATCATCTATAAGTTTGACTTGTCTGTGTTAGGAGCTTGATATCATCTATAAGATCCCACATACTGTGCCGATATCTGCTCATCACAAGTGGAATTTTGACGACCTGCTGGAGAAGATGTGGGAATACCTCAATCTGTGCCGCATGTGAGTGAAATGTGCTTCTCTGCAGTCTCTCTCTCTTTCTCTCTCTCTCTCTCTCTCTCTCTCTCTCTCTCTCTCTCTTTCTCCCTCCCTCCCTCCCTTCCCCTCTCTCTGTCTTTCTCTCTCTCTCTTCCTTGCTGCCTCTCTCTCACTCTGCTCTGTTTCTAACTCTCATGCAGACTGACATGCACACACCCTCCTCTCTTCGATGACTGATAATGAAGTGTATAATAGTGACGTGATAATATTTAAGGCCACAATTAAAAAAATCTTTGTTTGCCCTCACCCGACCCAGGCTGAAAAGTTTGGGTAGGTAGGTAGGCTTTTATTTTTTTTGAGGGGGTCTTTTTACTAATTTAGCATGGTGTCTACATACTCGGGTGTGCTTGTGTGGAGATACCTTTTATGTTGAATGTTTGTTTTGCTTGGTACATAATGTATTGCCTACAGATTTGTACAGTGATACAATTTGTAAAAAAAAAAGAATGGGAAAGATCAATAAAATTGTTTGAGTCGGCCCCCGTTTTGGCGGATCGGTCGGGTGAGGGCAAACAAACAATATCTTTATTATGGCTAATTCATTGTCGGGTGTTTCACAGTTACACAAAGCCAAAAGGACAGCTTCCCGACTACAACGCTCCCGTCGTTCTGCAGAACGAGAAGAAAACCATAGAGGACTTCTGCAATCAGCTTCACAGAAACTTGATGAAGGAGTTCAAATAGTGAGCATTCATTCCATCGTTTAACTGCTAACGAGCTGAGAAGCTTCGCGGGGCCGTTTCACCGCTAGTGCCATGTCAACATCGACTCTATCAAGCCGTCAGCTGACAAGCATTGTCGATTTTTTTATGTTCGCATCTCTGATATGTCACTGAACGATTTGTATCACATGGCAAAACTGAGGTCCTGCGTTGAGGTCTCGTTTCGTGTGAAGTCGAGGTGCCAATTACAGTAACACGCCGAAATAACTTCTCGACTAGAAATATGTAACCGTAACGGGAAAAAATAAAAATTTATTTTTCGGGGGCTACTTTTCAAGCTTGCGTGCATGAAAACAGCACTCTAAAATTTGGTTTGCATTGAACTCTATGCAAATTTACGGGGGCTCTTTTTGGCATTTCCGGGGCTCTTTTTGGCATTTCGGGGGCTAAATCGCCCCGAGCCCCCGTGTATTTTTTTCACTGAACCGTAACGAACGACGACTGACTCTATATTTGAGAGCGAAATGCTCGCAAATCTCTCCCACGCCGTCGACCGCGAGTCGTGGGGGAGCGTCTGTCCGGCGTCACGCCTCTCCTCCCGTCCTAGTCGTCAAGCCTGCGATCACGTCTCTCTTTCGTGTGTTTGCAGCGCCCTCGTGTGGGGCTCGTCGGTGAAGCACAATCCGCAGAAGGTCGGCAAGGAGCACGAGCTGGAAGACGAGGATGTCGTGCAGGTCGTGAAGAAGTAGCGAAGGTCAAGGTCACACGTGCAGCGTTCGAGGTCACGTCAAGGTCGCTCGGCCGTTACGTCGCAGCGGCGCAGGGTGTTTCTCAGTCTGAGATGCTGTACATACAACCTAGCAGCGAGGGGAGGAGGGATGAGGGAGGGGGGCGATGTTAGCGTCGTACGCCGTGCGTTGCTCGTTTGCGTTTGCGTCATGATGCGCGTGTTCAGCGGGCATTTTTATCCGGGTTCCGAACTGACCTACCCTCCTGGCGTGAGTGACCGCCAGCTTCGGCCAACCGTCGTTACGTCGTTACGTCCTAAATCGGCACAGTCGAGTTTGGCCGAAAACTCATGCAAATCGGATTGTCTTGACCGAAATAGCGGAAACATCCAAAGGTGGTGCAGTTGTCTTTCTCAGTAGGACAAGATACGTCGTTTCTGCGGTTATTAAATTAGCGCGAAGGAAGTTGCTGGGCGAAGCCAGAGGGATTTACTGCAGTTGGCAATATACTGCGCACGTGTACATGCAATATACTGGTTACAAACGTACAGCTTCTTCCATCTCCATCGACAAGCAGCAGCCCTGTTGAGACAGGATATATCAACCGATCTCCAATCGCTATTTTTGGAGAATTTAATATACTTGTGCATATTGTTTTCCTGAATGCAACCATCCTGTTCTACGCTGTAGCATGAACGCCTGTCTGTGAAGGACTTTTGGGATTTTCTTTATACAGCCCTCGTATGTCGTATACAAGTTTGACTGTATATGGCATGTGAAGTAGTCCTGATCCTTACTGGGATAATATGACAGTCTAGGTTGGCCAGACAGTATGTTATCAGGAAGTTGTGTGCTAAAGTGTACTGGGGAAATTATACAAGAACGCTCGTGTTCTCTCTGTTTTAGGCGGGAATCGAACAGTTTGAGGTGCGAGATTAAATCGGACGCTTGTGCGTGACAAGTATTGCGTGAATTGCAGTGTGTTTTGGGGGGATTCGTTTATCTTGAGAATGACGACGGCCGAGAATTTATAGGAAATTGGTGAGAATAGGAGACAGCTATGGCGCGTGGTCATACTTATGTCCCAGCTGCAATCACGAATATATGTATAGTCGGGAGTAAATAATCGCAAATAAAAATGTGTGATTATTTGTTCCTGATGCTGTCTATACATACTCTGCGTAATATCAAGAGCATGTCGACCCCAAGTCCTGTCTACATGCTGGTGATAACCCACGTAGCGTACATATGTTCGTGGTACTGTTATTTATAGGGTTTTATGAGGTTTATCATTGCGCATGCTGCTTTGAACCTGGTGCTGAAATGTCAGTCATGCGGAATTGTATTTTCGGCCACTAATAAAAGGCATCATTTTTTTCATGCATCTGTTGGAGTTTGCAAATCAATTCTATATCGAGACAAAAACAGCGTGTTTTGCATTGACTTTTATGTAATATATTACATGATCAAGTACAGAGCATAATTCAGACGTTGGTTTGTATAATATCAAGAGTACATAATAGGAGAAGAGTATGACACCGTTTTAACAGCGTTTTGCATAGTTTTCAACTTGTAAATATTCTATCAATATGTGAATAAATATATTCAAACTTTACCTTGTTTTCGTCCATGATTCTCCCTTAATCATATGACACCACCAATTTACCTGAAAATCGTATGTGTTCTTCAAAAAGGTTCTTTGAATACGACACGGTTTCAAACAGTTTTCACGAATGGACGCATGTGTTCGGTGAAAGTTTATTATCATTTATGGGATTAGTGTTCTATTCTCTATCTTGTATCTTGGTTACAACCTGGTGCTGCCGTCGCATAACTTTGGCATAAACTTTCGCCGAACACATGCGTCCATTCGTGAAAACTGCTTGAAACCATGTCGTATTCAAAGAACACATACGATTTTTAGGAAAATTGGTGGTGTCATATGATTAAGGAATAAGGGAGAATCATAGACGAAAACAAGGTAAAGTTTGAATATATCATATTGATAAAATATTTACAATTTGAAAACTATGCAGAACGCTGTTAAAACGATGTCATACTCTTCTCCTATTATCTACTCTTGATAATATGTATCACTATAACAATTTTACCCTACATATATATTGTATATAACCACAAATATATCACTAGTGATCTATTTTCTGCAGTAGTTCGCATTCACTTACTACAGTTACTCTAGTTTCCCACTAATAATTTTTAATATTTAATTTACAAATTAATTTAAAGCTGTAGGATTATAAAAACGAATGCAACTATATATATATATATGCAGACGTAAAATCAAAACAATAAAATGTTAAAAAATCACAAATGTACGTGAGGTAAGGGGTGTTAGCTCCTTCCATTAAACAAGCATGTATGCATGGGGGTAGAGGGTAGGTAAAACATTTATTTACTGTACACACAGTACAGTCACATGCATGTAATTGTATAATTACCCAACGAAAAGAGACGTAAACGTGATTTCCATACGTCACTCGAACGACATCAGCCAAAAAACCTTACAATTACGGTCCTATCATTAATTGATTGATCCAGCAACCAAAATAAAAGATTATCCTTCTGCATGCATTTGTTAGTACCCTGCTACGTATTCCTTATACCTACTCACACCGGTATCATATATCTTCCTCACATAACAACTAGGCCCTGTAAAATTCCTGTAGCTCAGTAACTTCTTGAAAAGCACTAGATCAGCTAGAAGTGCACATATCAGGAGGAAGATAACTGTTACATACATATTATATATATATATATATATATATGCATTTATGAGAATAACATCATAAACCAGTTACCACATCTCGACATCACACCTGGTACAGATGTCTTCTGCCTAACCATCTACATATCAGGTGCAACCTGGTTCAGACTATCCGGCGCCACGGACCACCGAGCCGACGCGTCGCCGTCCCCGCCCTTAGCTCCTGCCGCCACCAGCTTCCCCGGAGACTGCCTCCCGATGGACCTCCTCAGCAGGGAGTGAGACCTTCTCCTGGGCTTCCCCCCGGAGCGTCGCGCGTCCGACCTCCTCGTCGTCGGCGTCGGAATGTCGTCGAAATCCTGGAACCCGTCGTCGGTCGGGGAAGTTGACGTGAGGTCCCTCGGCGACGGGGTCTTCGTGTTCTGGAATGTTCCGGATGGCGGGGAGTGAGGACGCGACACGGAGAATTCTTCGCGACTCGACGTTTCGTCGATTTTTTAAGGAAAGAATTTTGCGCAGGTCGATGGGAGGCGATGTGGCATTGTGCCTACGTGCATACCATACATGGATATATGATAAAATCCCACTAGCTAAGAATTAGCTAACTGGCTACTAACTACAACTATTATATAGCTATTATATAACACTGCAACCAGTACTAACTACAGTGAAACATGTATGTAAGGGTTACTCAACAGGTTCTGAGAGGTATCTTTTATAGACTGGTTTCGATTCTATCGAGCTGGTTTCACTCTATAACAGTCACTCAGAGAGAATGCCAAACGCATCCTTTCTAGACAGGCATCCACTCTAAGGAGACGTCGACTCTCGGGCAGGTTTGACTCTAGTTATTGGCTGGAAATTCAAGAGGTCGGGGCCATGCCGAGGGTTCCTTCACCGAACACGGCTGCCGCTCACCTCGAACTTCTTCTTCAAGGCACGCGTCATCGTCGGTGTGAGACCCTCCCCGCATTCCTCCACGTTCCTCTTCAGCGGGGTTCCTCCCGGGCTCCTGCAACAATGAGAGGATAGGCAGCGAGATGAATGACGTCGCCGGGGCCGACGGGGATTCTCGAGGATGGGCAAGGACACTCAAGAATGGGTGGTGATGCTCGAGATCCACCAGACGTGTGTGGGTATCGTCCAGATATTTTCGCGTTCCCCATCACTTCGACCGTGGGCGGTCGTGCAGACGGACCCTCCTGCGCCCCCTCCCCCCCACTCACCAATCGACGTGTGTCCGATCTTCCTGTACCTCCATCCCCTCCCCCTACTCAACGATCGACCCTCCCCCTCCCGCTACTCACCGATTGATGCAAGACCGACCCTCCTATACCTCCACCCCCTCCCCCTCCCGCTACTCACCGATCGACCCTCCCCCCCTACTCACCGGTCGACCCTTTCCCCTCCCGCCTTACTCACGATCGACCTCCCCCTCCCGCTACTCACCGATCGACCCTCCCCTCCCGCTACTCACCGATCCGATCTCTCCTCCCGCTTACTCACCGATCGACCCTCCCTCCGCTACTCACCGAATCGACCCTTCGCCTCCTGGCTAGTAGATGATGTGTGACCAACCTCTTATACGTCATCCCCTCCGTACTTCACGATGACCCTGCCCTCCCGCCTACTGCACGATCGCCCTATCCCCTCCTATACTCCATCCCTCCCGCTATCACGATCGCCTCCCCTCCCAGTACTCACGTATCGATTGACGACCGACCCTCCATATACCTCATCCCCTCCCCCCTCCTACCTCACCTGATCGACCCTTTCCCCCTCCACCTACTCACGAGCGACCCTCCTCTTCCCGCTACTCACCGAACTCGACCACCTCCTCCGCTATCACCGATCGACCCTCCCTCCCCCTACTCACGATTGAACCCTCCCCCTCCCGCTCTACTCACCGACGAACCCTCCCCTCCCGCTATCTCAACGATCGGACCCTCCCCTCGCAGTACTCGCGATCGACCCTCCACTCCCGACTAACTCACCGATCGAACCTTCCCTCCCGCTACTCACCGATTCGCCCTCCCCTATCCGCTTACTCACGTCGACCCTTCAAACTCCCGCTACTCACCGATCGACCCTCCCCCTCCCGCTACTCACCGATCGACGCGCGACCGCTTGAGGCCGCTGCGGAAGTCGCCGCCGCCGCCATTCTCCTTCGAGGCGCGCCGGCCGACGGACCGGCGCTTCTTCTCGGACGACTTCAGCGTGACGGAGCGGAGAGCGTCGAGCGTAATGAGGGGCGTGCGCAGCTTCCCCTCCGGCGTGCCCTGCAACAACACCAGGTGGCGCATCAGTTGCCGCCGCACGCGTGGAGAAGGACGTGGCGGGCTCGACGTACGTATAACGACGGGACGAAGACGATGGGTTGACGGACGCGAGGTGACGTCACATGCGATAACGTAGCTTATTTAGGGAATGAGTCGCGTCACTCAGGGGCCTATTGTCAGATATGTCGTAAATTCTTACGACATCACGAGAAGAAAATGTCACAGCTTTTTTTCCAGAGAACTGTTGTGTAAAAGTCGGGCATTTTACACTGATGATACTCATTACTATTAATGTTTCTGACAATGGGCCCTTAATTACACTGCTAAGTGAAACATCCATCCCACGAGGAAACTGAGTGCATAATTGGGTGCTCGACAAGTGGGACATAGATGATGAGCGAACTCACGGGAGTAGCGGTTTTCGCCGGCGACCTCTTCTTCAGCTTGACCTTTTTGATGTCGTCCAGGCTTATCGAAGGCAGACTCGCAGCTGCCGGCTTCTCTGCCTGTAACCATGGAGACCGTCATAGCAAACTCAGATCCACTACACCAGGCATCGACGTTTAGTTCATATTTGGTTGGGCTCTCATTAGTCAAATGGAGTTTACTTTTAAGGCGCTAAATCGGCATTTATTAGACTTACAAGACTCAAAAACAAATAAATACCTTCTTGCTCTTCTTGATCACAGGCTTCTTTGATGAATTCAACTTGCCAGGGGGAGGTGGGGGAGGAGGTGGAGGTGGAGCTGCTTTCGGAGGAGGAGGAGGAGGAGGAGGAGGGGGAGGAGCTGCCCCTACACATGCAGCCTGCGGCAAATGACCAGCCAAATGTCCCGCGCATTTTTCGCAGTACTGGTGGTCTGGCTTTGCAGATACTACCTGAAAACAGTTGCAACACACACCATGGTCCTGACATATAGCCTAAAGCATCGCAGTCTAGCTGTGCTGTAATCATAGATGGAATATAAATATATTTATATATATATACACAAGTGTGAGTGTGCCTGCTTGCGTGCATGCATGTGTATGTGTGTGCGCATACACATGTATATATACCTCATGATCAAGCTTCTGTTTTTTCAAGCCTTGTAGCTCTATTTCTAGCTGCTCAACTCTGGACATGGCATCATCTAGGTCCCTCTTGTAACGCGTCGATGGAAAAAGTACTTGTTGGGTGGCATTCCACGCCTGAAAGGTGAAACTAAAATGTGAGCTCAGAGTGCAAAATCATCTGTACTTCGTTATGTATGCAATACCATAAACATATCTATACAAAATTGTATAGCATTGTATGGATTGTAAAAATGTGTTATTGGTAGTACCAAAAATAAACCATCTAGAGTTCATGTTTTTGTACCGTACCTGCGAGCTCGATTGGCATTAAATGAGTCTTAATACATTGATTGCTCACATCTGACACATCTTTTCTAATGCACACCAAGAACGAAGTGAAGGGGAAACCTCGAAATACGAGCATTACTAAATAGCAGTATCTACAAGCGCCCCGCATCGTCGACTGTACGTCCCACATCTTACCGAGGCCGTTAGCGAATAGCACCAGTCGAGAAGAGAGCCCACGGTCCAAGCTAGTCCCACTACAACACTCGACACTCCCAAGACTACGCTAGAGCAGTGCACCCAGTCGTGACCCGTTCGGCACGTGCCCGCGATGCGTCGGACTCCGCTCTGCGACCTTCGGCAAGCGAACAAGGCGTGAGCGAGGGGACGGTCTCGCGCTTACCTCGGACACTTTGGTCTGGCACCAAGCGAGCGCTGACTCTACGGGGCGGTGGAGGTCGGAGGTCGTGATCCAGCCGGCGGCGTCCAGGACGCTAGAGCAGTTCAGCTGCACCTCACTCGTGTTTGCCGAAGACCTACGTCAAGTGTGGATCGCGATGCAATCAGCCCGAGTTCACATCGTGCGAGTTAGTTCTACGTGTGTAGCCCTTCCTGCGGCAACGGTGAGGGGGGGGGGAGGGTATGCGTGTTGAGCTACGCGTGGGTGTCTGAACGGTATCATCAGTATTTATCCTAATAATTATTATTTGGATGATTGACTTGTCATATTATGATCATCGTTAGGGTCACATTTAGAGTAGATGATGGTACAGTGCATTATAGTGTGCAGCACAGAGCTCTGATCTTAATTGTTACCATTTTGCTTCCCAGATTTCCACATCTTCCCAGCAGTCACTGTCTGCGCTAGGTCCGGCTTGCGCTACATCAGTGACATCCGTGTCCTGCCTTCTTCTTGGTATTGTAAGCGGTCTAAGCGATCGTCGCCTGGCAATGCGCATAGCCATGCTGATGATCTAGCAGTCGTTAACTAGCTGCTGGGAAAAACACCAAAATACTATCACTGATACTGATAGTGATATAGCTCCAGGAAACGGTATTGCTAGGGTTAGAATACCCCTAGGTATTCTAATTGGTGTATACACCCTTATTGGTGTATTGACGTTAGTCACACAGCCTGGTCGGGTTAATAGTGATACTGATAGTATCAGACATGTGGGTGGTCACATGAATAATTAATACATTAGCGTTGGCATTAAATGTTGCTGCGTCAGTGACACGTACACTGTGACTATACAGTATACAGTGTACACAGTACACATTGAATAACAAATTACAATAACCTCACTCCGTGGATGTTGCAATATAATATTAATAATAAAATAATAATAATAGTTATTGATTGTACTGCATGAGTAGTTATAGAAGTTGAACTGATAGTTAAACTATAAGTATAGCCCTTCGCTGAGGTCAGGCTAGGGATATAGTTCTAGAGCTGTATAGCTGAGTTCTAGCCGTATTCACTGCCATTAAACTATAAAATATAAATTAAAATTACCGCAAAATCGCGCAAGTCTGTAGCTCTCTGACATGAAACGTTATGCTGTTTTGAAATTTGCGCGCCCACTTCTAGTAGACTGGTTCCCAAAGCTGGTTCCCTAACTTTCTAGACTGGTATTCGCTCCCACCTCAATTACTCGATGGGAGCCGAGAGCTCGATTACTCGATTACTCCTAAGCCGAGAGGTGAGACCGGGTACCCGTCTACTAACTTTTGGGCGCCGGCGCATGCGCAGTGAAGCAAGACGAGCAGTGCTCTCTGTCAAGATGGTCAAGGTAGAGGACAGACACTGCATTAGCTGTCGTCTGGCAGTCCTGCCGGGTACCACACTGTATCAAACAGATTGTATTTATCAACTCCTGGTTCAATATAAATGCAATTTTTGTTTTATTTTTTTCTATAAAATATTCACAATTTTTCTTCTAAAAAACTATTCAATATTACGTTACTAGGTGGCGGTACACGCGCTGATTGGCAACTACTAACTAGGCAATATGGCGCTGCCCGTGAACATACACGCTTTCGTTATTAATTTGTAGTTGGATTGAAATGTGCTAGTTCTAGCTGATAAATATACACGTACGATGCAATTCGCTCGGTTTTTGCAATTGAGGATCGGTTTACGTCTTCAAGTAGGTAATCTATATACACATAATTTATGCAAAAGGCATAAACCGACTGTAAACCGTTGGTATAGCAGTTTCGTAGTGAAAAAAAGCGATGTTCTTCTACACAATTCACATAATCGGAACTGTCCACGAATCATCGGGTTCGGTAAACGGTAAGTCAGGTGCTCTATCGCTAACGGCAGTCTCATTACACGGGGTTATACCGTGTCGATGATTGCCAGCACAGTGTTAATCGTATACTGATTACTGTTATTGTTAGTGACAGTGTTAGTGTTACTGACTGTTACTGTTAGTTTTACTTCATGTTACTGTTAGTGTTAGTGTTACTATTAGTGTTACTGACTGTTAACTTGGTGTTACTGTTAGTGTTACTGTTAGTGTTAGTGTTACTGACTGTTAGTGTTACTGTTAGTGTTATTGTTAGTGTTACTGACTGTTACTGTTAGTGTTTGTTGCTGATTTCTTCTCAGTTCTTTGCTTAATTGTAAAATTGAAACTTCTAGTGCAATCCACAGTGTTGCTCTATCGATTTAATCAACTTTGACTCTGTCCATCTTCTGTATAATTTATTGGGCTTCAAGACTAATACTACTTAGGAGGTTACGAGGTTACTACTGTGCTAGCGACCATTAATTTCTCTGTTCATACACTGATACAGAGCCACAGGGCTTGAATTAAGCGGCGAGAAGGGCAAGGCAATTTTTTTAGGGCACGTGAGAAATCGCCTTGAATTTTCTCTAAAATGGAAGGGCACAGAGGCAATTTTAAAAGGCACCAAGGCAACTTTCAAAATTTGAGAAGGGCACCAAGGCACTTTTGTAAAATAAAGGAAAACTCATAACAAATTAGTACATCAACATCGTCTTGCTTTTAATGTACAAAACAATATGCCCCCATGTAAGCTTACACCGTAACACCGACCCTTGTACCCCCCTCTGCTAATGGAAGTACAGTAACAATAAATTTTATATGCCCGCTATCAGGAGTGAATAATTATCCGATGCTGTTATTGTTCCCTCCTGCGACTATCGGTTTTAAGCTCATTGCAACTACAGCACGCACGCGCACGTGTTATGTTGATTCGACTAAAAACGAAACTAGGGCAGTAGATTAAAGGGCACCGACGGCAATTACACAAAAGGGCAAGGCAGGTGACTGCCGTCGGTCGAGTTGGATTTTCAGGGGCAGTACGGCAATTGATAGGGGCACCGACGGCAATTGCCGTCGGTGCCGTCGGTTAATTCGAGCCCTGCAGAGCCATCTCTTTACTTTACAGGTCCATGTGCACAAAAACATCAATAGATCTAAAAGACAAATATCCGCTACAGTACCAGTACCTGGAGACGTGCCAAGGAGTTTACGCATCTGTGAACAATGCCGTATCCCAGGAACTGTCTGAGAATGAGAACAGTCGTGTATCGGAATACTGGTCCAGTTCCAAATACGTTGGCGTCAGTGCCAACTTGATGGTTTCCTACATTGATACAGGTATAATCCTCCAAGAATCAAGTAGAATACTGCAATTGAACTTGTGCCAGAATGGCCATGCATTGGCTTGGTCAAGCAGTAATTGCATGAAAAAGATATCAGTTGAGAAAATCAGATATGAATACAACTTCCTGAGTAAACCGTGGATTGCAAAATGCATGTGTATTCAGGAGGTTCCGATATGAATTCTTGAAGTAAATCATAAATGTTTAAGTTTTATTTGAATACATCTTCAGTCTGTATATAGATGTAACTGTTCTACAAAGAAGTCGTTGTAATTTCTGCCCCTTGGTTTCCATATTTCAGCCAACACGACAGAGGACCTGAAAAAACCTGTTATAATATTGGTACACGGCGCTCCCGGCTCTCACATGGGCTTCCTGCCACTGGTAGACAAGCTGGAACCCCATGCACGCGTGATAGTGCCAAACTTCCCAGGTAACACGGATGGGAGGAGTTTAAATTATTGCAATTTTGATTGGCGACAGTATGTGCAGGCTCAGCTTAACTTTCGTGCCCCATTTTTAGCTCACCTTGACATCGTCAAGCTGAGCTATTGCCATGGGTCGTCGTCCGTCGTACGTCCGTCCGTCCGTCCGTCCGTCCGTCAACATTTCGCTTCGGTCAACGATAACTCAAGAACTGTTTTACCCACATGTTTGAAATTGGGTATAGTTGTTACTGCTATGCTCCCATATGGAACGTCATATTTTGGAGCACGCCAGTCGACGTACTTTCGAGCCACGGCAATTTTTTGGCAAAAATGGGAATTGCCATTAATCAGTTCAGGTTCAACGGATTTTGCTCATTTTTGGTATGTGAATGAATAAGGGCTAGGGGTTTTGATATTTAAAAAAAAAATTATGCAAATTAGATAGGTTTATGCAATTTATGCAAAAAACGCAGATAACAAACAGTCTGTGGTGTCACACTCGTCTGGTTCGTTTTACAAGATTTCATTGACAATATCTTTAATGCAAAATTGGTATTTCCTTTTCACCCTGCCGATAAAACGTCTATATTAGAGTAAAGTTTTACAAAACATGTCGGAACGCAGCATAACCTATTTATTTCGAACGCCATCGCTACAAAGCGGGTATAGCGCCATCTACTGTCACAAATTGTGATTCATTTTGGTTTATAAATTATTATTGCGATATACAGATGGCAACCGTGTGCTACCGCCTAGAAAAACTCATACGAAGTAAACACTTCCATGCAACCAATTAACCTTTGACAAAAGTTGTGTTATGGGCAGGGAAACACCATTGTCACGTGGTACATAGCAGCTACGTGGAATAAGCGTATCCTCTCAATCTTACACATTACACATCGGGAGCTCCGCTTTTAGGCAGTGCCTAAATCTGAATATTATAAAAACGTTATTTGTGGTGAGCTACAGTGTCATTGACACTTTCATTTAAAGATCGGTTTAGAGTTAAGTTTGGATTACGGTTAGGTTATGGTTTTTGTTACGGTTAAGTTAGAGTTGCAGATAGGAACAGGGTTCGGTTAGGGTTGTGTTAGGGATAGGAATAAGGTGATGTCCTTCGATATCGTCGTTGTGTACATGAAATGCTGCAAACATGGGAATTGAGATGGTGATTTCTGTGTGACAGGTTACGGCTTCACGGACATGGATGATGACGGGTATTTCCAGCATTCTATTCCGGAAAAGGTTGAATTGATCGTTGACTTACTAGGTGCCCTCAAAATCAAGAGGTATCAAGCGATGATTTTGAAATGGATTTTCTTTGTTTTTTTTTTATCGATGTTCATAGCTGTTTTATGAACAGCTCAGTATCTGCAGATTTGTTCCCTGGAGGTTGGCTAAAAATTTGGTTTATTTCTGGTCGAAAAGAAGTTATCAATGTGTGAATTGTGCTGCCAACTTTCTGTCAAAGTAAAAGTCTGGACATTTCTTCTGGTAAGGCACATCATGTTATACATGTTCAAATGCACATGTGACATGACTATTGTAGCTCGGTCAAGCTATCTTTCCTGTCAGCAAGCAGGAAAAGCCATGCTAGGGATGGCGATGTGTCTTTCTCCTTTTCACTAATCCCATAGGACTCCACCGTTTACTTCATAGTCCTCTTCGCTGTCCTTCTGTACTCACTTAATCCTCTTCGTTGCTCGAGGAGCATAAGACCCGTAAATTTCGCTCTCTGTCAGTAACCTGCGGCCGTTCTGCGCAGGGTTGCGATGGCCATCGGTCACAGCATAGGCTCCTTCCCCGTGCTGCTGTTTGCCGCTGCTCGGGTGCCAGGTCTCCCCGTCGAGTCGGCTTTCTTCATGAATCCCACCGGACACATACCGTGGAGGTGAGAGAGCGGGGCGGCGGGCGAGGGAGGGAGGAATGGGGCGACTCGTGGAGGTGAGAGAGCGGGGCGGCGGGCG
>NW_014578050.1:7263-9675 GCF_000485595.1 Priapulus caudatus | reverse complement strand
GTGCAGTCTATTGCAGTGTAGTGTTGTGCAGTCTATTGCAGTGTAGTGTTGTGCAGTCTATTGCAGTGTAGTGTAGTGCAGTCTATCGCAGTGTAGTGTAGTGCAGTCTATTTCAGTGTAGTGTAGTGCAGTCTATCGCAGTGTAGTGGAGTGCAGTCTATCATAGTGTAGAGTAGTGTTATGTAGCGCAGTGTACTGTAAAGCTGCGACTCATGTGGCCACTGCCGTCATGGCAGTGAGGCTATCAGCCTCACTCTCTCTTCGCTGTCTCCAGCTCGCTCCGTTGATGTCTCGACTCGATCTGATGCGGTTCCCCCTCGGGGTCGTCTATGGAAGCCGGGACCCGCTGGTAGAGGCGAACATTTCTCACGAGGTCGGCCGGCTGCTGGGCGTGGAGGAGTGGGAGGAGGTGGCGCGTAGAGGTGACACACCCCTAGAGGGTAAGACTGGTGCAGAGCGGGCCCTGCTGCGTGTCGACGTTGCTATGTCTCCCCCCCCCATCTCTCTCTCTCTCTATGTCTCTCACCTTCTTTTCCTCTCTCCTGTCTCCCCCTACCTCTCAATTTTACTTGCTCTGTTTCTCTCTGTCTGTTGGTTGTTGGTCTGTCGCTCTGTCGCTCTCTCGCCCTTTCTTTCTCTCTCATACACACGCTCCTTGTTTTTCTTTCTCCTCCTATTCCTCTCTTTTTCCCTCTCCCTCTCTCCCTGTCTCGTTAATCCTTCCTTCCCATCTTCTACTCTAATCTCTTTCCATGCGTCGCTTTTTCTCCGTCTCACACTCTCTGTTCATCGCTCATTTGCTTTTTGCCATATTTTATCCAGCTTCTGCAATAAATCAAACATCGTGAAATCCATGCTTATGTAGTGGCGCCCCCTGCTTTGGGCTTATATATAGCCATAATTGCTTAGTGCCTGTAATTTTTTTGCAGATGGCGCTGAATTATCAGAGGGGCAGCGATATATCCGTGGATTACGTATAGCCGGTGGTTCTCACTTCTGCTTCAAAGATCAACTGGACAATGTCACCTCAATGATTCTTGACCTATTAGTTCACACTACCAAGAACGCGGCAAAAGCTGCACGCAGTTGAAGCTGGTTGGCTATCGGAGGTGCTGCCCTCGTGTGGCCAAGAATGTTATTGTGACAAGAATGAATGTGATGTAATCAAATTGCTATTACATTATTAATAAATACTTTCAACGGGTACATGTGGCACATGATTAGATCATACAGATGTGCAAATAGTTGTGAATAGTAAATTATCTATTTAAGTTGCTAATTATAGACATTTATGAACATTGTAGCAAACATGTTGCTAGTAATGTGAGAGGTGGGAGGGTGTTTGTGCCATCCGTTACTTTCAGTGTAAAAAAACGATGTTACGGTTACCCAGCATTAAATCTTCTCTGTTTCTTTGTATGATCTACAAGCGTTACAAGAAGTTGATGTGAACCTTTATGCAATTGCCTGCTTAGTAGTCAGCATGCGCACATATCGCATGCCATCGGCGTCATGCATAACATGTACAGTGATACTACGAATCTACATAAATACTCTCAATCGAATTGAGTCGCAGAAAACGGTGATCCGAGAAGGCGTGCAGCCTCCTGTGACGTCACCTGATCGCTCTGCTGTAGGTTTTAAACATGGCGTATATAAGATTGACAACACGTACGTTGTCTAGAATCTTAATACGAGCAAGTGAGGCACATTACTAACCGAGATACCCTAATCCGAGGTGGGTGTATGAGTGTAAACGTGCGTACGTGTTGTCTAGAAAGGATGTGAGTGTTAACTCACATGTGGAAATCACAAGGTTTTTGGGTCGCCTGCTTGCTTCCCTGCCTGCCAGCTTCTCCGCAACCCTGCCTAGCTGTCTGCCTGCCTGTCTGTCACCCTGCCTGTCTGCCTGCCTGTCTGCCTGTCTGTGTGGCTGCCTGTCTGTCACCCTGCCTGTTACCCTACATGTCTGTCACCCTGCCTGTCTGCATGCCCGCCTACCTGCCTGTCTGCCTGCTTGTCTGCCTGCCTGCCTTCCTGCCTCCCCGCAACCCTGCCTAGCTGTCTGCCTGCCTGTCTGTCACCCAACCTGTCTGCCTGCCTGTCTGTCACCCTGCCTGCCTGCCTGTCTGTCACCCTGCCTGTCTGCCTGCCTGCCTGCCTGCCTGTTTGTCACCCTGCCTGCCTGCCTGCCTACCTGCCTGTCTGTCACCCTGCCGTTCTGCCTGCCTGTTTGTCACCCTGCCTGTCTGCCTGCCTGCCTGTCTGTCACCCTGCCTGTCTGACTGTCTGTCTGTCACCCTGCCTGTCTGCCTGCCAGGCTGTCTGTCACCCTGCCTGTCTGCCTGCCTGTCTGCCTGCCTGTTTGTCACCCTGCCTGCTGCCTGTCTGCATGCCCGCCTACCTGCCCGC
>NW_014578050.1:5885-7253 GCF_000485595.1 Priapulus caudatus | reverse complement strand
TAGCAGCAGCAGCGGTAGCAGCAGCAGCGATAGTAGCAGCAGCGGTAGCAGCAGCGGTAGCAGCAGTGGTAGCAGCAGAGGCAGTAGCAGCACCGGTAGCAGCAGCAGCAGGAGAGGCGGCCGTAGCGCCGACGACAGGAACACATCTATAATTCAGAGCCGCGAGTATCCGGACGAGCGAGCGGATTAAGTTTTTCCTCCGTCGAGTTCGATTCGCTTGCTCTTAAAGCGATTGAACGATTCTGCGATTTTCTTCTCTCTTTCTCCCTCTCTCCCTCCATCCATCTCCTCTAACTCTCGCTCTTTATCCCTCTCGCTTGCTCTCGTTCTTTCTCTTGCTCTCTCTCTCTCGCGCGCTCTCTCTCTCTCTATCTATTTATTTATCTATATATAGAGAGAGCGAGAGAAAGAGGGCGATGGAAAGAGAGTGAGAGAGAGAGAGAGAGAGCCATCATGGCTTTTGCAGTCATTGCATTAATCCTGTTGTTACGCCGCAATGATCTAGCATGAGTCATTCCATGGCCGCACTTATTGGCGCGAAGTGTATAGGTCGCACTAGCAAAAGAACACTTAAGAGCAGAAAGCATTAACACACTCCTCGTGCGAATCACCAAGATTCGGTGTTATTCAATAAGTATTGCCGAGAAAGAGGAAGTGAGAGAGAAAGAGAGAAGCAGGTAAAGAGGGGGAGCGATCGAGGCGGAGAGAAAACGAGCAAAAGAGTGAAGCGAGTGAGTGAAGCGAGAGGGCGAGAAAAAGTTGATCCCGCGTTTTTTGCGTCGACGAGTTAACGGATATCGCCGGAAATTTCCGGAAGCAGCGCACGATGCTTGCCTCAACGGGCTGCAAGCGTCTCTAATGCGATTTCCTTTCTTCGATCGCCTTCTCGCGTGGTGCGGTCTTACCTCAGCCGGAATCCGCTCTCACCACAACAGGCACACACGCGCGCGCACACACATACAACACACGCACGTACGCACACTCAACACACACCCACACACACACACACACACACACAATGCACACCCACACACACGCATACAACACACACGCACACTCAACGCGCACACACGCATACAACACACAAGCGCACGCGCACGCACACACACACGCATACAACACACACGCACACACACCGCGCGCACACGCATACAACACACAAGCGCACGCGCACGCACACACACACGCATACAACACACACGCACACACACCGCGCGCACACGCATACAACACACAAGCGCACGCGCACGCACACACACACGCATACAACACACACGCACACACACCGCGCGCACACGCATACAACACACAAGCGCACGCGCACGCACACACACACGCATACAACACACACGCACACACACCGCGCGC
>NW_014578050.1:4385-4806 GCF_000485595.1 Priapulus caudatus | reverse complement strand
GAGAGAGAGAATGAGAGCGATAGAGCGCGCGCTAGAGAGAGAGAGAGAGAGAGAGAGAGAGAGAGAGAGAGAGAGAGAGAGAGAGAGAGCGATAGAGCGCGCGCTAGAGAGAGAGAGAACGAGTGAGAGCGATAGAGCGCGCGCTAGAGAGAGAGCGAGTGAGAGCGATAGAACGCACGATAGAGCGCGCGCTAGTGAGAGAGAGCGACTGAGCGCGATAGAGCGCATGCTAGAGAGAGAGAGAGAGAGAGAGCGAGTGAGAGCGATAGAGCGAGGGCTAGAGAGAGAGAGAACGAGTGAGTGCGATAGAGCGCGCGCTAGTGAGAGAGAGCGACTGAGCGCGATAGAGCGCATGCTAGAGAGAGAGAGAGAGAGAGAGCGAGTGAGAGCGATAGAGCGAGGGCTAGAGAGAGAGAGAACG
>NW_014578050.1:2131-2794 GCF_000485595.1 Priapulus caudatus | reverse complement strand
ACACACACACACACACACACACACACACACACACACACACACACACACACACACACACACACACACACACACACACACACACACACACACACACACACACACACACATGACACTTGAAGCAGCAGCAGCAGCCGCCGCGGTGCCGGCTTCCATTGATGTCCCCGTCTGCTTTCTCTGCCGCCTTCGCCCCTCACGCGCGCGGCATCATCCACAGCCAATATCGACACGTTTACGGAATCACAGCCGCTGATCGTGACGCGCGCGCGCGCGTACGGGATAATTCGGATTTCGGTATCGCGGTGCGTCAGCGTGAAAACACACGCGAGTCATGCGTATACATAATCATTCGGATATTGGAATCCGGATCGTAGCGCGATATTAATCAATTCACGGCGCGCTGAAGCGAGCGAGAGATCGACGCGTGAATGCTGCGCCATTTTGTCGACGTATCATCTTCGACATCATCCGATTTCTCCCCGCGCTTTTCGACACATAAGCCGCTGCAGATGCTGGGCCAAAAGCGAGAGAGAGTGAGAGAGACGGGGACGAGAGGTAGAGAACGAGGAACAGCGAGAAAGAGAGAGAGAGATAGAAAGAGATAGATAGAGTTGGAGATAGACCGATATATATATATATAGAGATATATATATATATATATATATA
>NW_014578050.1:0-523 GCF_000485595.1 Priapulus caudatus | reverse complement strand
GAGAGAGAGAGAGAGAGAGAGAGAGAGAAAGAGAGAGAGAGACAGAGAGAAAAAAGAAAGAAAGAGAAAGAATGAATAAATGAATGCAGGGCGCATTCTGTTTTGGGCGCGAATGCAGTTTTTTACTGATCGCGAGAGGAACTAAATAAATCACTGCTTTATAACGTGCGCTATTTGTAGGCACACACACAGAAAGAATAATTCGGCTGTTTGTGCGACAACACATGTGCTTTTAGCGTAATGTCGTACGCACACGCAACGATTACTCAGTTGTGATTGGATTACGGCCTGTGTTGTTGCCGTAGCGTACGCTATTTCCGTGATGTACGCGTGCACACGTTGTTTACATGCACATATTATTAAATGTTCATCGGCTGCTATTATTATTATTAACATAATATTTTTAACATATTATTAAATGTTCATCACACACACACACACACACACACACACACACACACACACACACACACACACACACACACACACACACACACACACACACACACACACACACACACAC
>NW_014578049.1:108695-115125 GCF_000485595.1 Priapulus caudatus | reverse complement strand
ACAAAAGGTTTTACGGTATTTCATCGGGAGGCTATGCAGTCATGTACATGAACTTTGGTCAAAAACAACCGCCCAAAATGTGAAATTTTCGAATAATAATACACGTAATATCATATGTCTATCACAGGCGGAAGCGAGCTGGCCTGTTCGCCTTGTCTATACTGGAGCTGTCGCGGCTTAGGTAACAAATTGACATGGAATCTTGTTGTTCTTTTACCAATTCTCTGACTGGCTGGACCTGCGTGACCCCCCCCGTGAACGAAGACATGTATGTGATTGCTCACTGTTTTTACCCCGTAGACGCTTTATTGTCCGATAATATACTGTAGATTGCGACACACAACTGAACACATATTAGAGAAAGGAACACCAATGTAAAAAAGAATCTAATTAAAGATCCGAATATTTAAAAAAGTTTTAATAATCAGAACATGACAACGGTAATAAAAAACAACTCCTGGAGTACGTAAATACAAACTGAAACGAACACGAAGTTTTATTAATCGAAGCTCTAGCCAATCGTTCACCGCAAGATGGCGTGCCGGTCTGGACGGTATACATTCTTTCAGTGAATAGCTTTTATAGTTGCTTCTTCGCGATGCTAATTACTGCTTATGTCATGCTCAATGTAAACCCAATAAAGATTCCCATGTGCCCAGAACTGAGATTGAAAGTTTGTGTGCGGCTCAACAGAGTGCTGAAAGTGCAGCACGCACGCACCGCGTGTCGGCACACCACGCCGATCTGCCACGCACGCCCGCCGGTACGTGCACCACGCACGCACGCATGCACGCCGCTACGCACGCCAGCACTCCGAGCGTCGTACGGCACACGCACGCACGCACCGCAGCACCGGTAGCTGCACTGAACCGCAAGCGTACCGTAGTACGTGAGGGGTACGTCGTTTCCGTGCTCTCTTATAGAGCCAAGGTAGGTTACATTAATCCTTACCTTTCTATCAATCCAGCCTTTCGCTCCCCCCTATTCTTTGCCACCTGTCATTTGCCAACTCTTGATTCAATTCATCTTAGCCGTTTTACCCTTGCGTAACTCAGAACGCCATTGTCTCTGGCACGTGATCACGCCGGACCAGTGCACACGCGCGCCACTCTAATCAGCGAATTAGTAATGGCTTAACCTCATTGTTGCGCAATTTATCTTAACACTGGGTGCCCAAGAGTGGGTAAAATTCCAGACTGGAGGTATGTCAGACCGGGCTGGAATGTTCGCGGCAAATTATATCTTAAACCTGGGTGGCCCATAGGCGGGTAACATCAGACTGGGGTAAATTTCAGACCGGCGCTGAATGTTTGCGCAAATCATAATCTTAACCTGGGTGCCACCTAGGCGGTAAATGTCAGACTGGGGTATTCTCAGACACGGGCTGAATGCATTCGCAGCAAATTATATCTTAACCTGGTGCCCATAGGAGGAGGGGGGATAAGGTATTGGAGTTAGGGAAGAATTGAGGGGAGAAGGAGGAGGAGGGGGAGGAGAGAAGCAGGAGGAGGAGGGGAAGTGATGGAGATCGAATGAAGAAGGTCGTGGAGGAGGAGTAGGGGGCAAGAGGAGGAGGATGAGGAGGAGGAGGTGCGGAGAAAGAGGAGGGGAAGGTTTGGAGTAGGTAGCAGGAAGTGAAGAGGAGCGAGAGAGAGAAGAGAAAGAGAAGGGCAAGGAGAAGAGGCAGAGAGGAGGAGAGGAGAGAGGAGGAGGAGGGGAGAAGAGGTGGAAGGAGGAGAAGGGAAATGTGAGGAGAGGGGGAAGAGAGAGGAGGAAGGAGGGGAGGCGAGAGGTGATGAGTAAGGGAGGAGGAGGGGAGGCGGAGAGAGGAGGAGGAGAGAGGAGGAAGGAGGAGGAGAGGAGACGGAGGAAGGAGGAGGAGGAGAGGAGCGGAGATGGTTGAACATAACCATTGTCAAAGAACCACTCATTTCAACTAAAAATGCTAAGAGTAATTGTAACATAATTATTTGATTATATCTGGCCTGCTTATATGAGGCTATAATAGTATAGTATATGTATTAGTATCGCAGGCGCTGAGGTCCAACTCTACGTTAACATACGCCTAACTGCCAATGCTGGCCGTCCGCGCAGTATTTGCCCATTGGTATGCGCTTCACAAGCAACTCCTACTGCGGGCATGCGTCGACGCTCACGCTGCGCACGACGGTGGCTGGTAATTTCAACTGTAATCTCAGACCGTAACCACCAGCTTCTAGCTCCGCTTTTGCAGCAATATACCGATTGCGGTTGTATAATATCTACACTATTTGTGTGAGCGGGGCGGTGGCGTGTCTGTCACAAAGCGAACATGGGAAATCCATTTCCGGACTTTGATAGGGCCCCCGTAGGGATGCGGACTTGATACGATCTTGATTTTTTCATACGTCCTGTTTTTAAAGCAGTATTCAAGTATTTTTCACGTTTTAAAGTGATATTTGCAACAAAACCGTACGTTAGAAAGCTGGCTAAGGAGGAAAAGAGAAAGACTAGTATTATGCGGTAAATATATATACCGCCTACAATACAATGTATCTGTGATATAAATCAAAGGGCCTTAGGCATATATCAAAGTCAGCTGCGGCCATGAAGTTTTTTTTTCAACTCGCATGAGCTTATTAAGAGTCTGTATTAACAAGGAAATTGCGTGCTCACCTCTGCAAGTAGTTGTTTTATCGTTGCTCTGTTCTAATACATTCTAAACTAACTATTTACTAGAATCGTGGGGCAAAAGTAGATTAGCTGGTATATACTGCGGCAGAGAACACGGTTAATGGCTATTGAGTTATAAACATTTCTCCTGGTAGCAACATCATGAGATAATGAATGGATTCAGTGCGATAAGGCGAAGCTGATGTCGACTCTCTAAGCGACTCTTATGAAGCAAATTTCGTGTAAAGCTGAAAATAGGACAAACTTTTAAACATCTAAAGCCACAAATAGTTTCAATTCGCAAAAGGAACATTTGCTTACAATTCGAAATTTCTTATAGCTGTTTTGCGCAGCTAAAATTTTACATCGCATTTAATGCTAATACTACACTCAATCAGAGAAAGATAGCTTTGCGCGTAATCTTATACTAAATCTGCTCTCTGCGCATATCTTTAGAGTTAAAATTATTTCGTTTCACGCTGGAATATCAGGTTAAGCAGCACGGGAAGTGGAACGGACACCAAAACTATAGGACATGACAGTGTGAAACAGCTTCTCATAGCATTATGTATTTGACTTTATATATTTGATTGGATTGCCATTCTCGACGTTAAGCAAATACACGCACACCTTCTTCCCAAGATAGAATCTAACGATAGCTCTGGAACACAAAATACTGACAAAAAATACAACTTCAGCTTTTCTTTATAAAATATGTAGAAATTCTCGATGGGCCGCAATCTGCGTACTGCGAAACGTAGAACTATTCATGCTAGAGAATGGCCCCTGTAGAATGAATTATACACGCCGCCACCACATAAATGCTCGGAAGTATTGCCATGTTTTCATAATGAGAAAGATGTTATATCATATATGTCTATCTGTTATCATATAAGTCTTAGCTAATTCATGTGTAATGTCATGTGTTATATAGAATCTATATCATACGATAGTTGTGCTATATCAACGCGTAAGTAGCTAAAACCAGCAGAAGCGGTAAGTATTCGATTGAATTGCCGATAATTCAATCGCAATTATTTATACGAAATAAATTTTTCATCCATTTTTGCAATATGCAATCTATAACATTAAATAATATATATCAGACTAGTATAGTGATATACGCGATGTACAAGAAAATGAGAGATGCACTCGATAGTTAATCTTAACTGTCCTACCGCGTGCGGTTTTTTTGGATTTTCATTATTTGATCGTAGCTCCGCTATATGTGTGCATATTGTATACGTACTGCCTACTCCAACCACGCTTATTTGACTACAGCAAAATTTATCTTTCTTATTCGAGAATGAAAACACATTTTCTTTCAACGTCTAAACATTTTTGCAGTGATAAAAAATGTCAAGAGAACATCGATGACTGTTAACTTTACACAGCATTTCAAGACTTTACAGTTTTTTTAGGGCAGTACTGCACTGTCTTCAAAATTTAATAGAAACAGCTAAACATTCCAAAGTTAGCGTTGGATATCGGTCAATGTAGATGACAATAAGAGTATTATTCCATTATTCATTACACCATCCGTCCCTTTTCTTTAACACCTTTCTCAGACCTTTGACCAACACTATAATTAATGAACACAAACGTACTTCGTACTTACTTATAAGTTGGTGGTGTAGGACGTACGCCCGTGGCAATGTCAACTACTGCAGCCAGCATGTCACCGTTGTCCAGGACATGAGATAATCTACGCAAGGCAAATACGGCTCTGGCATTTATCTCTACCAGGTGTACATCGCCCTCCTTCTTTACAAACATCTCAGCACTGATGAATTGATCGTCGTAGCCATATTTAATGAGGTTTCGTGACACCTGGTTGAATTCATTCCAAACCTTGTCAAGTGTAGCAGGGCTATGTTCGCTTGGGAACACTTCCACATGAATCGACTCGGGTTTCCTTGGCGAGCGTTTTGAATCACCTGAAATTAATGTAATCTTGAAGTAGTAGCTGCTTATGGTACGGAAAACTAAAGCAATCAAATTTTCTTCATATTCATTTGGTATCAGGACAATGACCAATTGAATACTCACACCCAGACAACACCTCCAGATAATCACCCACGAACTTAATCCCGGACAATCACCCCCTGGATAATCACCCCCTGGACAGTCATCCCCTGGACAATCACCCCACGAACAATGACTCTGAAGCAATTACCCCGGGACAAGACCCCCTGGACAATCATCCCCAGACAATTACTCCCTGAACAATCACCCATGGACAATCACCCCCGGACAATCATCCACGGACAATCACCCAGGACAATCACCCCCGGACAATCACCCCCGAACAATCACCCTCGGACAATGACTGGGTCAATTACCCCCGGACAATTTCACCCGGACAATCACCTCACGGACAATTATCCCCGACAATCACCCCCGAACTATCACCCCCGACAATGCTCCCCGAACAATCACCCCGCACAATCACCCCCAGACAATTACGCCCGCACTATCACTCCACGGACAATGACTCTAGGGACAATCATCCCTAGACAATCACCCCGGACAATCATTCCCGGACAATTAACTCGGACAATTACCCCCGGACAATCACCCCACGGACAATAACTCTGGGGACAATTACACCGGGACAATCACCCCCGGACAATCATCCCTAGACAATCACTCTGGGACAGTTACCTCGAACAATACAACCTATATTACCCGTACTCCAATTTATAATAGTGTAACTCACACTGTGGTGAATATTAAATCCCAAATTTACTATCTTTATGTGAGAATAAAATCTCTATCAAACAATCTAAAATGTGAACCAAAAAGAGTATAACGTCATAGTTCTTACCGATGACCCAGTGATGAATTTCTCCCTTGCAGACGTAACCGATCACTGTAATGATGGATGCATCGTTCATGTACTTCATCGCAACAGCACCTCGTGAGTAATGAGGAGGGAACTGCTCCGGTTTTAGATGCTTCTGGTTACGGGCCAGGAACTTTGTAGTCTCAGTTGTTAACTCACTTAATGTCTCAATGATCTTTCTGAGTTCTTCTTCATTATAGGCAAGGTGGACGTCCATTATTTCCCTGGTGATAGTTGGCTTGATGAAGGCAGGAACACCTGTGATCTTTAGGATCTCCGACATTACCACATCACTTCTGTTAGCGCATGCGCGTAGGTCCACAAACTTGAAGGGAATCGGGTCTGGATCAATAAGCTGATGGGTGTAATACTTGTTGAAGCAGTAAAACTCTGACATGAATGATGGACCACAAAGGTAAGGGAACTTCTCCGTGAGAACAGATGCAATAATTGCTGGAGCGTCTTCGTAAGTGAAGATACCGACGACTGCATTTATGCAGATGAACTGTTCCAATTCTTCCATTTCACGTGGTTTAATGTCGTTGTTTTTATCACCAAACACACTGAAAACGTGCACAGAGAACTTGTCGCGATATTTCTCGAGGTATTTAGCGATTGCAGGCCTTAAGAAATCTTCGACGATCACCAACAACTTATTGTCGTGATTTTCTCTTGCTTGGTTCATGTTTGCTGCCAGAAGAAAATATTTATAATCCCAGTACCATTACTGTGTTCTCTGCCTCATATATTATCAGCTAATCATACTTTTACACGATCTTAGTAATATGTTGTGTATTAGAATGGGCTAAAGATAAAACTACTCAGATGTTGAGACACAAATTAATTCCTTAGTTTAATACTGACTCTAATACGATAATGTGGATCTAAAAAGATAGTTCATGCGTAGCTGACTTTGATATATATATATATATA
>NW_014578049.1:97398-108670 GCF_000485595.1 Priapulus caudatus | reverse complement strand
TATTCTATATGGGGATGCTATTATAAAAATAGTAATTTACTACCGACGCCAACGTCACTAAGTTAACGCAAGACTAATCACTTGATACGACAAGTGTATGACCCTTAATTCATAGCAGAATATGGTTGTTATTGAAGCTACTGTTAGCGAATATATACATACCGGCTCTCTGCAACACACACTAAAGCCACCTTTCTAGCGTCCGCTTTGGGCAGCAAATTCCGATGAGTAAACGAGTTGCAGGTTTTATAATAAACTACACTATTCTGTGTGGAGGGCGCGGTGGCGTGCGTCACTAAGCAAAACATGGGAAATCCATTTCCGGACTTTGATAGGCCATAGGGATGCGGACTTGGATATGATCTTGGATTTTTTCATACCCCCTGTTTTTAATGCAGTTTCAATGTATTTTCACGTTTAAAGGTATTTGCAGCCAAAAACCGACGTTAGAAAGCTGGCGTTAGGGTTAAAAGGAAAGACTGTAATATAGAAAATTATAATACACCCAACAATAAAATGATCTGTGAATATATCAAAGGGCCTTAGGCATATATCAAAGTCAGCTGGGCAGCTGACCGTTAGCGAACACACGCACACCTTCTTCCCAAGGATAGATTTTAACGATAGCTCTTGAAACACAATACTGACAAAAAAGATCAACTTCCAGTTTTTTTTCATAAAAAATAGAATTCTTTGAGTGGGGCAGCCCTGGGTACTGCGAAAACGTAGAACTATTCACGTAGAGAATGTGTTGTACTGTGATGGCGTCTGTTCTCGGGGGTTAGCTCGATGGATGCCCGTTGCACGGTCCTCAAATCAATCTATAAGTCGCAGTGACGTTGTGACGAAGAGTGCCAATGTGTGCGCAGATGCGGTTTTTATAATGGCCACGCGAAACCGGATTTAGCAGAAACTCTTTTGGCGGGAACTATTTTGGCGGGACCAATAAGCGAGCGATGCTGTCGCGCCCGCTCACCGCCGCCGCGCGTCGCGTCACCTCCTCTCAGGCGCGAGGTGCGAGTGCCACCGCTATTGTCCCAAACACTAAGCGTCGAATCATCTGGCCGTCACCGCGTTGCCGACCACAACACTGGCGCGCCCGTCATTGTCCGTCGCCGCCTGCTGATTACTATAATTGGCCCCTAGCATTAATTGACACGTCGCCACCAGCATAAATGACATAAATGCATAAATGCATTTTCCATGTTCTCATAATGAGAAAGACCGTCATATCATATATGTCTATGTTTAGTCATGTATATTTTAGTAATATATGTATAATAAATGTATAATAGTTATGTGTTATATAAATCTATAGTCATACGAGCAGTGTTGCTATAATCAACGGGCAAATAGCTAAAAACACAGCAGAGGGGGTAAGTATTCGATGAATTGTCAATAATTCAACGTGCCTGTTATGACTTATGTCTGATTTTCTATTCATGAAAGAGGTTTAATTTGTCTCGCCGCCGATAGATGGCTCTGTGGTGGGTTTAAGATGGCACTGTATGTATGAACACGGTTGAAATATATTAAACAGATTAAAGTTGGACAAAAACGTGTATTCGTCATGACTACAATCTAATTCTTCAACGTGGTGAACCCGTAACAGCTTTTTCAACCCATTTCAATTTTCATTTTCATTTTCAACCATTTCCAACCCATTTCATTTTCAATCCATTTCAACCCCACTACATACGTGATAGATACCTTCGCTAAATCGTCGAAAACTGGGAAATTGTGTTAAGCAAACAAGCAATGGAGCCACCGAGTGCCACGTACGTCGTCGTCGTGTTAGACAGTGGGGAAAGACTGTCGAACTGTTGAGCTAAGTACATAGTCTATCAATCGCGAATCTTTGTGACTTTGTGCCTACTGATATCGCCGATTCGTGTAAAATTCGGTGAAAACGACCGACATGTCTAAAAATAATAGTAAAACGTTGACACTACCAGTCACTGTCAAGGAGGCCAAGACTGTCCGAGCTACACTTAAACGTAAAGTTACCGGGCGTGTCAAAGATGCTAAAGCCGGCCCTACTGACTACGGGAGATGGTATTCCACACACAGAATATAAAATGTATGCTGAGAACATCAGAAAACAACTGCAGAACCTACAGCTTGCTAATGAAAATGTCATAAAGTTAGAATGCCAGGACCTCGACCACAAAGTGCTCGTAACGTCACTAAGTTAACGCAAGACTAATCACTTGATACGACAAGTGTATGACCCTTAATTCATAGCAGAATATGGTTGTTATTGAAGCTACTGTTAGCGACTATATACATACCGGCTTTCTGCCACACACACTAACGCCATCTTTCAAACGTCGGCTTTTGGCAGCAAATACCGATGAGTAAACCAGTTGCAGGTTTTATAATGAACTACACTATTCTGTGTGGAGGGCGCGGTGGCGTGCGCCACTAAGCAAACATGGGAAATCCATTTCCGGACTTTGATAGGCCATAGGAATGCGGACTTGGATATGATCTTGGATTTTTTCATACCCCCTGTTTTTAAAGCAGTTTATAATGTATGTTCACGTTTAAAGGTATTTGCAGCCAAAAAACGATGTTAGAAAGCTGGCGTTAGGGTGAAAAGGAAAGACTGTAAAATGGGAAATTATAATACACCCCACAATAAAATGATCTGTGAATATATAAAAGGGCCTTAGGCATATATCAAAGTCAGCTGGGCAGCTGACCGTTAGCGAACACACGCACACCTTCTTCCTAAGGATAGATTCTAACGATAGCTCTTGAAACACAATACTGACAAAAAAGATCAACTTCCAGTTTTTTATCATAAAAAAATAGAATTCTTTGAGTGGGGCAGCCCTGGGTACTGTGAAAACGTAGAACTATTCACGTAGAGAATGTGTTGTACTGTGATGGCGTCTGTTCTCGGGGGTTAGCTCGATAGATGCCCGTTGCACGGTCCTCAAATCAATCTATAAGTCGCAGTGACGGTGTGACGAAGAGTGCCAATGTGTGCGCAGATGCGGTTTTTATAATGGCCACGCGAAACCGGATTTAGCAGAAACTATTTTGGCGGGAACTATTTTAGCGGGACCAATAAGCGAGCGATGCTGTCGCGCCCGCTCACCGCCGCCGCGCGTCGCGTCACCTCCTCTCAGGCGCGAGGTGCGAGTGCCACCGCTATTGTCCCAAACACTAAACGTCGCATCATCCGCCCGTCACCGCGTTGCCGACCACAACACTGGCGCGCCCGTCATTGTCCGTCGCCGCCTGCTGATTGCAATAATTGGCCCCTAGCATTAATTGACACGTCGCCACCAGCATAAATGACTCAATGCATTTTCCATGTTCTCATAATGAGAAAGACCGTCATATCATATATGTCTATGTTTAGTCATGTATATTTTAGTAATATATGTATAATATATGTATAATAGTTGTGTTATATAAATCTATAGTCATACGAGCAGTGTTGCTATAATCAACGGGCAAGTAGCTAAAAACACAGCAGAGGGAGTAAGTATTCGATGAATTGTCAATAATTCAACGTGCCTGTTATGACTTATGTCTGATTTTCTATTGATAAAAGAGGTTTAATTTGTCTCGCCGCCGATAGATGGCTCTGTGGTGGGTTCAAGATGTCACTGTATGTATGAACACGGTTGAAAAATATTAAACAGATTAAAGTTGGACAAACACGTGTATTCGTCATGACTACAATCTAATTCTTCAACGTGGTGAACCCGTAACAACTTTTTCAACCCATTTCAATTTTCATTTTCATTTTCAACCATTTCCAAGCCATTTCATTTTCAATCCATTTCAACCCCACTACATACGTGATAGATACCTTCGCTAAATCGTCGAAAACTGGGAAATTGTGTTAAACAAACAAGCAATGGAACCACCGAGTGCCACGTACGTCGTCGTCGTGTTAGACAGTGGGGAAAGACTGTCGAACTGTTGAGCTAATATAAGTACATAGTCTATCAATCGCGAATCTTTGTGACTTCATGCCTACTGATATCGCCGATTCGTGTAAAATTCGGTGAAAACGACCGACATGTCTAAGAATAATAGTGAAACGTTGACACTACCGGCCACTGTCAAGGAGGCCAAGACTATCCGAGCTACACTTAAACGTAAAGTTACCGGTCGTGTCAAAGATGCTAAAGCCGGCCCTACTGACTACGGGATATGGTATTCCACACACAGAATATAAAATGCATGCTGAGAACATCAGAAAACAACTGCAGAACCTACAGCTTGCTAATGAAAATGTCATAAAGTTTGAATGCCAGGACCTCGACCACAAAGTGCTCGATACTGATGCGGCGGCCATAGAACAGGCTGAGCAACAGATAGCTGATGAGCAGGAGACTTATTATGACGAGATCAGGGAGAGGACCCTACCGGCTATGTACGAACTACTCCGAATGGCTGAAAGTTCTATGCCAGTCCCCAGGCCTGGTGATCCACCTTCCTTACCGAAACGTCCTGCTGTACAACTGACATCACCACGTATGGCGAAACTAAAGTTTCCTACTTTCACCGGCGACATTCGTGATTTTAGAAGATTGAAGAAACTATTTCTCCATTTCTCCAAAAACCTAGATGACATTGAATGCTTCTCCCAACTGGTAGAATCTATGGAGAAAGCCAGAGAGAAGAATAAAATCAAAGGATGTAGTCATGTCAACAAGGCGTACGAGCTTCTGGATGAAGCTTACGGTGACGAGGACCAGTTCATCGAAACTCTGATCGCCGATATGGAAAATATTGACAATTATGAGAGGAAAGAAAAAGTCGACTTGAATGCCATGAAGAAATTTGTTGAGTCGCTACAGAATTTCTCAACCCAGATGGAGTCTCTCGGAATAAAGGGTGAGTTAGACAATAAGGTTATCCTAGCCCAAGTACGTCGTCAGTTGCCAGAAGAGCATCGAGTCTTATACCTCAAAGATGTCCACGACAACGAAGACGCAGACGACTCGATATCCGGTCTCGTCCAGAGGTTGCACTCACATTTGGTACTCCTACAAAAGGCTACAAATCCTACGACCAGCTCTACTGAGGATACCTCGAAACCAGTGAAGGTCAACAGATCTTCAAATCACTTGACGATGTCCCCTGGTGGTAGTGGTCAAAATCGCCAAGGCAATTACAGCTCTAGTAGGGATGGTGGTAAGGTGACCGATTTTCGGTGAAGTGTCCTCTGCACCCTTGAAGCTCCAACCACTTTATCAAGGGTTGCCATAAGTTTCGCTCATTGTCGCAAGGAGAGAAACTTGACCTCATGAAGACAAACAATATCTGCCAACGATGTGGACATAACAACTGTGTTGCTAGTAAATATCCATAAAACTACGATGAGTGTCAGTTTATCTTGCCATGTTCAATCCCAAACTGTAGTGCAGATACACACTTCGCATCTATTTGTCCACGTGTGTATGGCACAGAAGGCTATAGACATTTCGAAAGAAGATCAGGCAATTCTGGAAATATTAGAGACTAAAAATACCAGTGCCCGTGAATTCCGTCCGACACAGAATAACTCTTACCAGATCACCGGTGAGTCCTCCATAGTGTCAAAGGAAAGGATCTCCTGTGTTCTGCCTACAGTCATGGCATATATCTGCCACGGTAACAAGAAGACCCTCGTACGAGCCCTCCTCGACACAGGTAGCTAAATATCACTGATACGTGAGGGAATAGTACCGAAGTCAACGAGAGAACACATGCAAAATTACAGTTTGACTACAGTCGGAGGCGATGTCATCAATCGAAAATTCCGTGTCATGGAGTGTGTCTTAGAGAGGCTAGGTGGGACATTCTATTGTCAAGTTCGACTGACAGAAATGAAGAAACCATGTGGCGATGTCCCAGTCATCACGAACTCACACATACAGAAATACCCTCACCTCGCTGATATTGAGATTGTAGAGCCCCCACATGAAACCATAGATGTCCTGCTGGGTGTGGAGAATGGTGACATACATGCTCCGATAGAACATGCTGTGGGCCTAAGTTACGACGATCCATTTGCCTCTAGATGTTCCCTTGGCTGGTATCTGCAAGGTGGCAGAGGAGATAACGAAGCTATAGTGAACACCGCTGTAACCTTCACCCAAGTCACTGCCATCAGTGAGATAGAGGACGTTCTGGGTATCGAACGCATAAGGATCGAACCGAAGAAATGTAAATGTGCAGCTGAGAAGATGGACAAGCTGGCGACAGATTCCATGCAGCAGAGTGTCATCAGTTTAAATGATGGAACATATGAGATCAGCCTACCTTGGAGAAAGTTACCAGAAGAACTCCCAAACAACTATGACTATGCTATCAAGCGGCTCCTAAACCTCGAGAAACAGTTCCGAAACCGTCCAAAGAAATGGGGAACCTACTGTAAACAGATGAATGACCAACTTTCCCGAGGCGTCGCAAGACTTGTATTCCAAAACGAAATGGCAGATGACATAAACAATAGAAACATGTGGTTTCTTCCCCACTTTGCTGTACTGAAAGACTCTCAGACTACGCCTGTCCGTGTCGTCTATGATGGTAAGGCAAGATACCAAGGACACTCGCTGAACGACTATCTTGCTAAGGGCGACAACATGAACTTGAATCTCTTCGATGTTGCGCTACGCTTTAGAGAGTACGAGGTAGGAGTCATTGCTGACATAAGCAAGATGTTCTCAGGCTGTCAAGATGGCACCTGATGATGCAAGGTACCACCGTTATGTGTTTCGACAGAATCCAGAGGACCCAATCGAGGTGTACGAGCTGACAACGGTAATATTTGGGGATAAATTATCACCAACAGCTGCTACTATCGTTAGAAGATTGAAGAAACTATTTCTCCATTTCTCCAAAAACCTAGATGACATTGAATGCTTCTTCCAACTGGTAGAATCTATGGAGAAAGCCAAAGAGGAAAATCAAATCAAAGGATGTAGTCATGTCAACGAGGCGTGGGAGCTTCTGGATGAAGCTTACGGTGACGAGGACCAGTTCATCGAAACTCTGATCGCCGATATGGAAAATATTGACAATTATGAGAGGAAAGGAAAAGTCGACTTGAATGCCATGGAGAAATTTGTCGCTACAAGATTTCTCAACCCAGATAGAGTCACTCGGAATAAAGAGTGAGTTAAACAGTAAGGTTGTCCTAGCCCAAGTACGTCGTAAGTTGCCAGAAGAGCATCGAGTCTTATACCTCAAAGATGTCCGTGACAACGAAGATGCGGACGACTCAATATCCGGTCTCGTCCAGTGGTTGCACTCGCATTTGGTACTCCTACAAAAGGCTAGAAATCCTACGACCAGCTCTACTGAGAATACCTCAAAACCAGTGAAGTTCAACAGATCTTCAAATCATTCAACGATGTCCCCTGGTGGTAGTGGTGGAAATCGCCAATGCAATTACAGCTCTAGTAGGAATGGTGGTGGTGACCAGTTTCCGGTGAAGTGTCCTCTGCACCCTTGAAGCTCCAACCACTTTATCAAGGGTTGCCATAAGTTTCGCTCATTGTCGCAAGGAGAGAAACTTGACCTCATGAAGACAAACAATATCTGCCAACGATGTGGACATAACAACTGTGTTGCTAGTAAATATCCATATAACTACGATGAGTGTCAGTTTGTCTTGCTATGTTCAATCCCAACCTGTAGTGCAGATACACACTTCGCATCTATTTGTCCACGTGTGTATGGCACAGAAGGCTATAGACATTTCGAAAGAAGATCAGGCAATTCTGGAAATATTAGAGACTAAAAATACCAGTGCCCGTGAATTCCGTCCGACACAGAATAACTCTTACCAGATCACCGGTGAGTCCTCCATAGTGTCAAAGGAAAGGATCTCCTGTGTTCTGCCTACAGTCATGGCATATATCTGCCACGGTAACAAGAAGACCCTCGTACGAGCCCTCCTCGACACAGGTAGCTAAATATCACTGATACGTGAGGGAATAGTACCGAAGTCAACGAGAGAACACATGCAAAATTACAGTTTGACTACAGTCGGAGGCGATGTCATCAATCGAAAATTCCGTGTCATGGAGTGTGTCTTAGAGAGGCTAGGTGGGACATTCTATTGTCAAGTTCGACTGACAGAAATGAAGAAACCATGTGGCGATGTCCCAGTCATCACGAACTCACACATACAGAAATACCCTCACCTCGCTGATATTGAGATTGTAGAGCCCCCACATGAAACCATAGATGTCCTGCTGGGTGTGGAGAATGGTGACATACATGCTCCGATAGAACATGCTGTGGGCCTAAGTTACGACGATCCATTTGCCTCTAGATGTTCCCTTGGCTGGTATCTGCAAGGTGGCAGAGGAGATAACGAAGCTATAGTGAACACCGCTGTAACCTTCACCCAAGTCACTGCCATCAGTGAGATAGAGGACGTTCTGGGTATCGAACGCATAAGGATCGAACCGAAGAAATGTAAATGTGCAGCTGAGAAGATGGACAAGCTGGCGACAGATTCCATGCAGCAGAGTGTCATCATCTTGAATGATGGAACATATGAGATCAGCCTACCTTGGAGAAAGTCACCGGAAGAACTCCCAAATAACTATGACTATGCTATCAAGCGGCTCCTAAACCTCGAGAAACAGTTCCGAAACCGTCCAAAGGAATGGGGAACCTACTGTAAACAGATGAATGACCAACTTTCCCGAGGCGTCGCAAGACTTGTATTCCAAAACGAAATGGCAGATGACATAAACAATGGTAGAAACATGTGGTTCCTCCCACACTTTGGTGTACTGAAAGACACGACCACCCCAGTACGAGTAGTCTATGATGGAAAGTCACGATACCAGGGACACTCTCTCAACGATTATCTAGCCAAAGATGATAACATGAATAGCAATCTCTTTGACGTTGCCCTACGCTTCAGAGAGTATGAAGTTGGAGTGATTTCTGATAAAAGGAAAAAGTTTCCAGGCTGTTAAGATGGCACCTGATGATGCAAGGTACCACCGTTATGTGTTTCGACAGAATCCAGAGGACCCAATCGAGGTGTCATACGAGCTGACACGGTATCTTTGGAGATAAATCATCACCAACAGCTGCTACTATCGCCCTCCGTCATGTTGCTGCAGCAAACGCACCAGATGATTCAGAGATTCAGAGTGTCATTACCAACCAATTTTATGTTGACGACCTGAGTGATTCCCAGAAATCTCTTGACGATGTAAAACATCTGAAGTTTAACCTCACCACTGCCTTAGAGAAGGGTAACTTCAGAATTCGGAAATGGCTGTCGAACGAACAAGAGCTCTGCGACACTGACTATAGTCTATTATCCTGTTGATGGCAAAGCATCAGTACTTGGTACCCAGCGGGATCTACACAGCGACACTCTGAGTGTGAGAGATGTGAAGTTGGGAAATTTCACACTGACAAAGAGAAATATCCTGAAAAGAACTGATTCTTACTATAACATCTTTGGGATGCTGTCTGGAGTGCTAGTTCGACCAAAGATATTGCTACAGAAACTGTGGCAGTTCGACATCGATTGGGATACTCCTATCAGCCGTGAGAGTGATCTCTACACTATGTGGGAAGTAATAGAACATGACCTCACAGACCTCAACAAGATCGAAATCCGACGGTGTCTTATACCACGCAAGTACCATGGCCAGAAATCACTGCCAAAGGTCTCCCTACACGGGGCTAGCGATGCTTCTAAAGATGCCATGGGAATAGGGGTATGGTTGAGATGGACAGACGGAGAAGATGGCTGTGGTGACGTGACCTTTGTATGTGCAAGAGCAAGACTTACCCCGCTGAAACAGTCCAGCATGCCTCGTAAAGAGCTACAAGCTATTCTACTCCTGTCCCGCCTGATGTCCACTGTAAAGAATGCTCTGCGACTTACTATCGACTACACAAAGATATGGACAGACAGTATTACTGCTATAGGTTGGCTCCGTGGTCAGTCAAAATCTTTCCCCTTATATGTGGCCTGCTGTGTCGTTGAGATAACCACAGAATTTGACCCTATCAAAGACATAGCCTACGTTCTTAGTGAACACAATGTTATTGATCTGGTCTCACAAGGGGTCAAAGCCGACGACATGCTGAAAGTTATCGAAGGGCCTGTCTATCTAAGACATACACCCGACATGTGGCCAGTCACACCAATCAACATTCCAGTTGTTAAAGATGACATCGAACAGAAGAAATTCCATGTAAAGAACGCCAAAGTTCTTGCAGTTAACTTGACAACTGACGAGCCAATAGTTGATCCGAAGAAGTTCTCAAGTTGGACCAGACTCCTCATGGTAACTGCGCGAATATTGTCCTTAAAAGACTTGCCGAAATGCCTATGGTTGAAGCAGATGACGACAAAACTATGTGAGTGGCCTTCCATGAAGCAGATCAAAGAAGCTGAGACATACTGGATCCGACAGGCCCAGAAAGACATAAACTTCAACAATCACCAGATAATAAAGTTGTATCCCTTCCTAGACGTGAAAGAGAAGATGTACAGAGTTGGTGGTCGCATCCACAGAGCACCCCTCTCATATGATACGGCATTCATACCTTCTCCCAAAGAAGAGCTACATCAGTCTGCTGATTGCCCGTGAGAGACACCGACATGCTCTCCACTGTGGACATCTTCGAACTGCTACTGAAGTCCGAAAGAACTATTGGATCATAGGTGATACTAACTTATGGCGTCGAGTCGTTTGGGAATGCACAGTTTGTCGACGCTATAAAGGAAAGCCCCTACAACAACGAATGGCTGACCTGCCTGACTTCAGAGTCAAAATGTGTACTCCGCCCTTCCTGACAACTGCAGTAGACTATCTGAGACCAGTTAATGTCAAACTTTCTTGTAATACGGTCACCAAGGGCTACTGTGCAGTTTTAACATGTACTGTAACTCGAGCAGTTTATCTCACCTGTGTTCAAGATCTGTCGACGCAAGCTTTTATCCAGGCTCTTAAACGCTTTGTTAGTATTCGTGGAGCTCCCAGACTTATCATAAGTGACAACGCTACGTGCTTCCGGAAAGCAGATAATGAGATCAGTGAGTTACAACTACACTTAGACCAGTCACAGGTTCGGTCTAACGGTGTAAAGTTTAATACGGAATGGATGTTTGGACCTCCTGGATGACCCCATCACCAAGGTACTGTAGAAAGAATGGTCCAGGAGATCAAGAAGTAGATGCGACATATGGTCCAAGCTCACCTTCGTTGAATGGGAAACGATCTTTACTCAAATCTCAGGATTACTCAATAGCCGACCACTAACTGCCTTG
>NW_014578049.1:94073-97373 GCF_000485595.1 Priapulus caudatus | reverse complement strand
TAATCTGTTTGACTATTTTTCCAACCAGTGTTCGATACACTACATCCGTCATTGAACCAGCCACGCACAGAGCCATCTACGGCGGCAGGACAAATTAAACCTCTTTCATGAATAAAGAAATCAGACATAAGTAGTTATAACATTCCGCGAGGGAATCACCGCGACAGGATGTCGCATAAAAAATTAGTAACTATATTAACGCCACATACCTAAATAGTTAAAACAATCTCACAATTACTATTCAGAACAAGATATTCACTAGTATACCGAACTCAAAAATGCAAAGTCTCAGTATTCAGGCATCCTGTAAAGTCGAGATTACTGGACTTAGAGTTACAACAAACTTAGAATCATACATCACAATGTACGATCACACTGCCATTACATTATCAAGGTTCTCATATGTTCTTCATAAGTAAGATCAGGGTTTTGGTTGGATAGGACCGGTTTTAACCAGTTCCATTTCAGATTATTTTCACAGTTCAACACCTCTGCGAGGTATTTGGTCCTGGTTTATTTCAGCCATTTTTTTCCACTTGGCTCCGGCCCTGGAATATGGACTTTTCATTTTGAGCTGGTTATTTTTTATAGTGGTGAATTATCTTGTTCTGAAGCTAATCTCGTGGAAGTTGGTTTAACTATTTAGTATGTGCCCGATTATATTAGAATTACTAATTCGTTTTATCGACAGTCCCTGTTAGGTATTCTATGTGACTTACTCACACTAGGGGGCACAATTTCGTTCACCTTTCGGGTCAATATTCTCTTTAGCGTGATTGATCGCTCTAATCTTATGGTTTTGTGTCTGCGGATCTTTCCTTATCTCATTGAACGAGAGTTTTAATTTGATCTCGCCGCGCATAGACTGGCTCCTGTGGTGGGTTCAGAGGGGCACTGATATGTATGAACACGGTTGAACCAATAGTAAAGCAGATTGAAGTTGGACAAAACCCGCTGTATTTCGTGCATAAACTAACAATATTAATTCTTCAACGTTGGGGAGTGTGTGACTGCCCCCTTCATCGCTAACCGAGGTTTTCAAACCATCAACTCGCCATTTTAGTCATATTACATTGAGGTAAAGAACATATAATTGATCTTCATGGTCAAGTTTTTTTCGCGCTTTTGACCAGGGATAATGAATTAATCCCAAGTTGTAAGTTCCTTTACAAGAATGCCAGAAAGCAACCGACAGGAACGAAGCATTTCGCACAGGCATTCGACTCATTTTTTCACCAGTATAGATCACTACGCTTTACAGGTAACAATAGTAGATGTACTCGCCCTCTGCCAATCTATAACATCAAACATATATATCACGGACCTGAGTAAGTGATATACGGACAACGTACTAAGAAAATGAAGAGTGCACTCGATAGTTTTAATCTATAACGTGTACCTACAGCGTTGTGCGTGGTTTTTTTTATTTTTCATTATTGATTGCTCGTAAAGTTGGACAAAAACGTGTATTCGTCATGACTACAATCTAATTCTTCAACGTGGTGAACCCGTAACAGTGCCAATCTTTCCTAAAGAAATAAATTTCTTTATCAAGTTTTTCGTTTACCAAAATGAAAACCCGAGCATCAAGAATGCCCCAGAAAGCAACGACAGGAACAACATTTCGCACAGCATCACTCATTTATTTCACAGTATAGATCACTAAGCTTTACGGTAACAATAGTAGATGTCTGCTCTGCAATCTATAACATCAAACATATATATCACGACTAGTAGTGATATACGGAATCATGCAAGAAAATTAGAGATGCACTCGATAGTTTAATCTTAACTGTACCTACGCGTGCGTGTTTTTTTAATTTTCATTATTGTTGCTCGTAGGCCCTATGTGTGTGTGCATATTGTTACGTATCTGACTATTTCCAACCATGTGTATTTGACTTACAACCGAATATATATATTTTTCGAAAAGGAAAACACATTTCGTTCAACGTCTTAAAACATTTTTGCAGTAAATGAGAAAATTCCAAAATAACACGATGAGTTAACTTTACACAGGCATTTCAAGACTTTGCCAAGTTTGTTTAATGATTTACCTGCACTGTCTTCAAAATTATAATAGAACAGCTAAACATTCCAAAGTTTAGTTGAGATATCGGTCAATGTAGATGACAATAAAGTACGATAAGTTGTATATAGAAAGATAAGCAAGATATTTCATGAGGAATAATAATGACAATATGTAGAGAGTGCATGCCTCCAGTCGTTGTATTTTATCGCTCTGATAAACATTTAGTAATTTCACGTGCTTCTACTGGCTTTCTCGTTGTGAGTTAGATAAACGTGAGAAGAACCAGCCCAATAGTGACTAGTCTAGTTTAAAAAAACACATCTTAGTCTATGTGAATGGCAACATAGTCAACACACGAGGAAAGCATGAAGGCTACACGTTTACCATAGCTAGCATACATATCAAAATGAACTAATAATTCTAAATTAGATTGTGTTCTTCTCGGTAGTAATAACTAGCTAGCCTAATTTCAGGTTTCTATCCTGACTGGACTTTGTGTGTAGCAGCTGCATAAATTACCCCCCAGCCAACCTCATTAAACAGATGCCGAATGTCTCTATCCCTACATGACGTTAATCTGTATGGATATATGTGTATTGATATATACACATATATATCGTATAGTAAACTAATACAATTAATAAAACTTCGTGTCCGTTTTCAGTTTGCATATACGTAAGCAGGAGTTGTTTTTTAATACCGTTGTCTGTTCCATGATCAAAACTTTTTTAAATATTCAGGATCTTTATAGATCTTTTTTAACATTTGTTTTCCTTTCTCTAATATGTCTTGATAGGAAACTGCTTCCGGTTTCAGATGCCTGCTGTAGGGTCCAGAAAACTCGTAGTCTCTCGTCGGCTTAACTCACTTAATGTTTCTAATAACCGTTCTGACGTTCTCTTTAATTAGGCAAGGTGAAGCGCATATTGTTGGCCATTGGATGTTGTCTAGGCTGATGAATCGCAGGAACACGCTGTGATCTTAGGATCTCCGACATTGCCGGCATCACTCCTGTTTAGCGCAGTGGCGGCTAGGTCAGACAAATCTGAAGGAATCGGTCTGGATGCCAATAACAGGATAGGTGTATAACTTGTTGAAGCAGTAAAAACTTCCGACAGTGAATCGATGGACACAAAGGTTGTAGGAAATTTATCAGCGTGAGAATAAGATGCAATAATTGTTGGTCGGCGTCTGGTAAGTGACAGATACCGACGACCTGTATTCATGCGATGAACTGTTCCAATTTCTCATTTCAAGTGGTTTTAATG
>NW_014578049.1:89009-93010 GCF_000485595.1 Priapulus caudatus | reverse complement strand
AGTTGTAGTCGCCGATCTACACGTATAAACACGGACAATATAATCCTCAACGCGGTAAACAGCTGAGGCAATCAACATACATTTTCGCACGGATCAACAGGTTCGAAGTGCAGCTCAGAGAATGGTAGAAATTCATGTCAACTTATGTCACCTAGCCTCCAGACTCCAGTATAGACAAGAAGAGGTAAGCCTAGCTCGCCTTTTTCCGCGTGTGTAGAAATATGTACTATTAGTACATTATTGAACGCTATTACTGTTGTTTTTTGGTAATCAGCTAACAAGTGTTAAGCATGACGAACGAGTGTCGTTCATTTGATGCCACGGCCATTTGCCTCGGGGCGCGTCATTCAGGGCCGTAGCCTGACGTGCAAGTTAGGGCAGCTGCTCTACGATTTGTAGGGGCAAGAATAAAAATAAGCTTAATTAGTGCTCATAATCGACAAATAACCCTACTTGATTTTTTGGGTCATTATCCGTGAGACAAGGGGCAAAGCGCCCCCTTGGCTCAGACTCCACTCGCGAACCACATTATGGACGTCGATCAAGAACTTGGGGGGCCATGCTCATCATTACAAGTTAAGTCAGAAAATTACCCCCCTCCCTAGGAAGTGGCCAGCACTCGCCTGTACTGGCTTTGTTTAGCATTAAGAGGTTTGGAATTACGAAACAGATAATCAAGCCCCAATCTTAATTTGGCATAACGGATCAGCATTGCATATATTTGTAAGGTCGCTTGTACTAAGATTAATGGTAAAAATATACGGATATGGTCTTTGACAAATGCACCTAGTTTAAGGTTTATAGTGCCTTTTGACAAATAATCCATTAATGTGGGCTAGAAAACGGGAGAAACTACGCTACAAGCTGCAACTCCTTGTAGTCACCTTATCTTATCAGCTCCACCCCCAGGAAGACCTCTGTATTATCGTCCATCTCTTACAGCCTTCCGTCACCTTCCTTTAATAACCTTTCTCAGGACACTTTGACCAAGCACTATAAATAGAATAAGCACGAAAACGTATGCTTCGTACTTCACTTTATAGGTTGGTGATGTACGACCGCTACGCGCGTAAGGGCAATGTCGACTACTGCAGGCCACCATGTCACCGTTTTTCAGGAGCATAAGAATGATCTATGCAGCAGTAAGATAGTCTTCATTGATCTCCCATGCAAGTGTACATCGGTCCGCTTCGTTACGAACATGCTCAGCCACTCGAAAGAATTGATCGTCGTGGCTCCTATTTGATGAGGTTCGTGCCACCCTGGTGCGGAATTTATTCCAAGCCTTGTCGATTGTTAGCAGGGTTATGTTCGCTGGGAACGATCCGCATGAATCAACTCTGTTTTTCTTGGCCAGCGGTTAACATCACCTGACATGAAATGATACATCTGATGTAGTATCAGTTATGGTAGGCGGACAACTAAAGGCAATAAAATGCTTCTTCAGCATTCATTGTGGTATTGCAGGACAACGGAACCCTGGAATACTCACGCCACGACACAACCCCGCCAGGAAATCACCGCCAGACCAATCCTCCACGGACAATCATCCGCCGACAATTCACCCACCAACCCGCGCGGGCGCCGCCGACATGGCATGACGCCGAGCGAGATGCCACCGGATCACCGCCTGCAGACCAATCACCCCACGGACTTTAACCGTCCGGACAATCACCCACAGACAATCACCGCCAATAACCTACATATTTACGACACCATTTCGAGTTTGTTGGCAGATGGTGCTGAAAAAGATTAAGGATTAAAGATTTATGTTACTCATGTACACAAACTCCTATTGTTTCGTCAGCCATCTCCGCAATAAATCTTAATGTCATATATTGTTACTGGAAGAACTTTATTAATTAAGATTAATAGATAAATTTTCATTCCTACCTGTGTATACGTGTCATATTTTGTACTCGAGACCACAGCTACCGGTGGTGAGGTAGCGCGCCCCGCGAGCCAGCATAATTAGGAAGCGAACCAGACGGTTGCGTACACCTCAACGAATTAAAAATAGGCTGATAACGTTTGGATGCTCGGTCAAATGTATTTATATGGCACCGTTTACATAAACGCAATGGACGTGTGGCAATAAGGGTTCTCTTGGTTTCTTTGCCACACAGACAATGCTGCAAATGTGTGAATAGACATTACATCCCTATATTCACTATCTTCGTGTGAGAATACAATCTGCTATACTAGCGCATAAGATAATTCTAACATCAGACGGGCAAGAAAAGTAAATAACGTTATAGTTCGACTACGCGATGACCCAGTGATGAAATTTCCTCCCTTGCAGACGTAACCGCTCACTGAATGTCTGGATGCATCTTGGATGTACTTCCATCGCACATGGAAGAGATCCTCGATGAGTAATGAGGAGGAAATCTGCTTCCGGTTCAGTATGCTGCCTGTAGGCGTCCAGAAAGATCCGTAGTCCTGTGGTTACTCACTTAATGTTTTCAATAACCTTTCTGACGTTCTTCTTTATAATTAGGCAAGGTGAACGTCGCATTGTTGGCCATTGGATGTTGTTAGCTGATGAATCGCAGGAACACGCTGTGATCTTAGGATCTGCCGACATTGCCGGCATCACTCGCTGTTAGCGCAGGCGGCGTGCAGGTCAGACAAATGAAGGGAATCGGGTCTGGATCAATAAGCAGGATAGGTGTATAACTCTGTTGAAGCAGTAAAAACTTCCGACTGAATGATGGAGCCACAAAGGTTTAGGAAAATTTATCAGCGTGAGAATAAGATGGCAATAATTGTTTGGTCGGGCGTCGTGTAAGTGAAGATACCGACGACCTGTATTCATGCGATGAACTGTTCATGTCTTCTGCATTGCAAGTGGTTTAATGTCGTTGTTTTTATCACCTAAACACACTGAAAACGTGCACAGGAGAACTTCGCGATATTTCTTGAGGTATTTAGGCGATTGCAAGCCGTATCGTTGTTTTTATCACCAAACACACTGAAAACGTGCACAGAGAACTTGTCGCGATATTTCTTGAGGTATTTAGCGATTGCCGGCCTTAAGAAATCCTCGACGATCACCAACAACTTATTGTCGTGATTTTCTCTTGCTTGGTTCATGATCTTTGCTGCAAGGAGAAAATATTTATAATCTCAGTACCATTACTGTGTTCTCTGCCTTATATATACTATCAGCTAATCATACTTTTACACGATCCTAGTAATAGGTTATGTATTGGAATGTATTAGAACAAGCCAAAGACAAAACTGTGGAAAACTGACGAAACATAATTTACCATATTACACTCTTTCTTTGTCTCGTTCACAAAGACAGGCGCGCATATATATATAATATATTGTGACGGCGCGGGTGAATCGAGAGTCGGGGAAATGGAGATTCGGGGAGCGAAATTCGGGGATAGCGTTCGGGGGGAAAAGTACCGAACACCGAAACCGCCGAAATCACCGAATACCGAACACGCGAGGTAGTACGGAGCAGCCGAGAGGGTGGCTGTCGCGCGCAGTGGACGCGGCGCGAAATAGCGTACAGGGACTAGCATTCGGGCTACGGATATAATGATTCGCGAGTGTAAATAGTGTTTGTGGTAGAGTTCGCCGAAGTGTTGATTTAGTGCCGCGGCTCAGCGAATAGTTGTTCGGGGCAAGCGGAGCGGCGAAACAGCAATAGACGTGGAAGGACGCGGTGAAGGAAAGGAGCTAGAAATGGCGGAGAAGGATATTATAATAGAGAGTTCTTCTGTGCAGTTTATCGTAATAGTAAGACGCTTATGCGGGATGGATAAGAACCGTATTTTCGGTAAGCTTGACATCACATGAGTTTGCAGCTTGACCGCTCAGCTGGTAAACAGGAACAGCCAATCACGGGGCTCGGCCAGTGAGCGATCGATCGGTTAATCACGTGTTAGGTGGGCGTACGTGACATAGGGTCGAGGTTATATCACAGCGGGAGTGTCTACATTCAGGCCGGTACGGGAGATTACGGTAAGCATATATTTGCTAATATA
>NW_014578049.1:84830-88999 GCF_000485595.1 Priapulus caudatus | reverse complement strand
ACATAAGATGATCTATGCACAGTAAAGATAGGTCTTCCATTGATCTCCATCAAGTGTACATCGTCCTGCTTCGTTACGAACATCTCAGCCTCGACGAATTGATCGTCGTGGCCATATTTGATGAGGTTTCGTGCCACCTGGTCGAATTTATTCCAAGCCTTGTCGATTGTAGCAGGGTTATGTTCGCTTGGGAACACGATCGCATGAATCAACTCTGGTTTTCTTGGCCAGCGGTTAAAATCACCTGAAATGAATGTAATCTTGATGTAGTATCAGGTTATGGTACGGAAAACTAAAGCAATAAAATCTTCTTGACATTCATTTGGTATCAGGACAAGGAACCCTGGAATACTCACCCACGGACCACAACCCCCAGGACAATTACCCATGGACAATCACCCACGGACAATCATCCCCGGACAATCACCCCCAGACAATCACCCCCAGAAAATCACCCCCGGACTTACCCCCGGACAATCACCCACATACAATCACCCCAATAACCTACATATTTACGACACATTTCGAGTTTTTGCAGATGGGTGTCTGAAAAAGATTAAGCTGTTACTCATAGTACAAACTCCTATTGTTTTCGTCAGCATCTCCAATAAATATTAATGTCATATTGTTATTAATTTATTAATTAAATTAATAGATAAATGTTTATCCCTACTGTGTATCGTGTCATATTTTATGTACCAGACACATACCTGGTGTGAGGTAGGCGCCCGGAGCAAGATATTACACAACCAACGTTGCTACACCTCAACGAATTAAAAATAGGTTTAACTTTTGGATGCTCGGTCAAATGTATTTATATGCAACCGTTACATAAACGCAATGGCGTGTGGCAATAAGGGTTCTCTTGATTTCTTTGCCACAAGACAATCCCAAATGTGTGATAGACATTACATCCCATATTCACTATCTTCGTGTGAGAATAAAATCTCTATCACTAGCATAAGATAATCTAACATCAGAACCAAGAAAAGTATAACGTCATAGTTCCTACCGATGACCCAGTGCTGAATTTATATATATATATTGTTACGGCGTCGGCCCTTCTCTGCCGCGCCTCTTGCGCGCAGCTCGCTCGGCCGACTTTTCGGTGTCAAAGATTGTTGTCGCGCCGAAAGGTTGCGCGCCCAGCCTTGCCAATGTAGAATCGCCGCTCTCTTAAAAACGATCCTCTTCGGTAGGTGTTCGCTCTTGCGGTCCGGTGTATTCGCCTGCGTGTAGTACGTCTTCACGCGAAAGATTCTCTCTCGCGCGTGCGTTTGCTGTCAAAGACTTATGAGATGCGTGTGATGGATGGCGTTACGGTTACAGGCGTACCTTCCTCGGCGGTAAGCATTGACGTGTAGAGTGAGCGCAGAAATGAGGCCGCAGACAAAGTGTGCTAAGAGCTGAATGACGTTTATTTACAGACACAACGAAAGAATGCTGGCGAAGATACACACTGAACGCACGGTAGTCAACGAGCAGCTTTCAAAGAGCTTTCTGAGTCGTACTCACTCCGTTTCGCGTGCTGGTGTTAATTCCAGAAATATATCCCCCGCCACACATAGTTTACTCGCGCTCAACGTTACGAGTAACTCGCTAAACTCCTGAAATACAGCATCAGTAGGCCTCCTGGATAACTGCCTACACAACCCCCCCCCCCCCCCCCCCCCCCCCCCCCGCCCCCCCCCCCCCCCCCCCCCCCCCCCCCCCCCCCCCCCCCCCCCCCCCCCCAACCCCCCCCCCCCCCCCCCCCCCCCCCCCCCCCCCCCCCCCCCCCCCCCCCCCCCCCCCCCCCCCCCCCCCCCCCCCCCCCCCCCCCCCCCCCCGCCCCCCCCCCCCCCCCCCCCCCCCCCCCCCCCCCCCCCCCCCCCCCCCCCCCCCCCCCCCCCCCCCCCCCCCCCCCCCCCCCCCCCCCCCCCCCCCCCCCCCCCCCCCCCCCCCCCCCCCCCCCCCCCCCCCCCCCCCCCCCCCCCCCCCCTCTGTCTCTAGAAGTCCTCCTTAGGATTAAGTCTCTTAGAAAAAGCCTGTCAGTAAGTCCCTATCTATATCTATCTGTCGTTTCACTGCGCGCGGTGTCCTCTTATACCCAGCGGGAACCTGCCCCATGAGTCAGCCCTCAGTAGCCTATTTACATGGCACGCTACGCGGCCGCTCTTGTCACGGTTATGGGTTATATCACACCCCCTCACAGCAGGCTATCTAGAAAGCCACGCGCGATGCATGTATGCATGGAATTGCATGGCCGCAACATTCCAACATATGATTCGTAATCCGGGCTGAATCTGCGTGAGCGGCTGGCGTTTACCTCTGAGGTTTCTTAGTTCGAAATCCAGTATTATATTTTTTTAATTTTCAATTTGTCTATCTTTAGCCATTTAACCATTTTTCCGCCATTAACGCAAATATTTAATAATTTATTTACAACAATTTAATTTAAAAATTTTATTTTTTTTTAATTAAATTTAATTTATTGAGTGTTAATTAAAATTTAATTTAGGGTTAGGGTTAGGGGTTAAGCAGTTAGGGTTAGGGTTAGGGTTAGGGCTAGGGTTAGGCGTTATGGGTTAGGGTTAGGGTTAGGGAGTAGGGCGTAGGTTGACCGGTGGTTTCTGGATTAGCGACCTGCTGTTGAATATAACCTCGACCCTTTGTCACGCTACGCCCACCTAACACAGTGATCAACCGTCGTATCGCCTTACTGCGAGCCCCTTGATTTGCTGTTCCTGTTTTACCAGTGAAGCGGTCAAGCCCTGCAAACTCATGTTGATGTCAAGCTTACCGAAAGATACGAGTTCTGATCCATCCGCATAAGCCGTCTAATACGTATTACGCGTAAAACTTGCACAGAAGACTCTTATTATAATATCTTCCCCGCCATTTCTATCTCCTTTCCTCACGGTCCCTCCAACGTCTATGTACTGTTCGCCGCTCCGCTTGCCGCAACAACTATTCGCTGAGCAGCGGCACTAAATCAATCACTTCCGGCGAACCTCTACTCCACAAACTACTAATTTTACACCTCGCCGAATCATTATATCGTAGCCGAATGCTAGTCGCCTGTACGCTATTTTCGGCCGCGATCCACTGCGCCGCGACAGCCACCCTCTCGGCTTGCCTCCGTACTACCTCGCCGGTGTTTCGCAGTATTCGCGCTGGATTTCGGCGGTTTCGGTGGTTCGGTACTTTTTCCCCGAACGCTATCCCCGAATTTCGCTCCCGAATCTCCACTTCCCCGACTTTTCTCGATTCACCCGCGCCGTCACAATATATATATATATATATGCGCGCCCTGTCTTTTGTGAACGTAGACAAGAAAGAGTGTAATTTAATGGTAAAATTATGCTTTCGTCAGCTTTTCCACAGAATTTTGTCTTGGTTGCTTCTAATACATATCCAATCATAACTCTATTACTAGGATCTGTGTAAAGTATGAATTTTAGCCTGATAGTATATAGAGGCCATGGAAGCACAGCTAATGGTACTGCAGGATTTATAAATATTTTCTCCTCTGCTAGCAAAGCATCATGAAACCACCAAGAGAATCACGACAATAACGTTGTTTGGGTGATCGTTCTGAGGATTTCGTTAAGGCCGGCAATCGCCTAATACCTTCAAGAAATATCGCGCGCGAAGTTCTCCTGTGCACGTTTTCAGTGTAGTTGGTGTATAAAAAACAAACGACATTAAAACCACTTGCAATGCAGAAGATTTGGCAACAGTTATCCGCATGAACAGGTCGCGGTATCTGTCACTTACCAGACGCCCGACCACAATTATTGCCCATCTTTATTCTCACGCTGAAAATTTCCTAAACCTTTGTGGCTCCTCATTCATGTCGGAAGGTTTTTACTGCTTCAACAAGTATATACACCTATCTGCTTATTGATCCAGACCCCGATTCCTTCAATTTGTCTGACCTGCCGCGCACTCTGCGCTAAACAGGAGTGATGCCGGCAATGTCGGAGATCCTAAAGATCACAGGTGTTCCTGCGTTCATCAAGCCTAGACAACATCCATGCGCCAACAATATGCGACTTTCACCTTGCCTTAATTATAAGAGAACGTACAGAACGGTTATTGAAAACATTAGTGGTTAACCACAGAGACTACAGGTTTTCTGTGACCCTACAGCGAGGCATCTGAAACCGGTTAGCAGTTTTCCTATC
>NW_014578049.1:76304-83467 GCF_000485595.1 Priapulus caudatus | reverse complement strand
AAATATATATATATATATATATATTTATATATATATCAAAAGTTCATGAAGACAAATTCGTCATTATTACCTCCTGATATATATACATGTATGTGTAATACTTGTACCATAACTGTTATTCATGGGCATATGCATCACTGACATTAAATTAGTAATATACTATCATCTCCAAAGTCACTTAATTTAACTCGAGACCAATCACTTGATACGAGAAGTGCATGTCTTTCATTTCATATCAGAATATGGTTGATATTGAAGCTACTGTTAGCGAATATATACATACCGGCTCTCTGCAACACACACTAAAGCCAGCTTTCTAGCCTCGACCTTTGGCAGCAAATACCGATGAGTAAACCAGTTGCAGGTTTTATCATAAACTACATTATTTTGTGTGGAGGGTATGGTATGGTGTACGATTTGTCAATTTAGTTCAACCATATGTCGATTTACAAACACACACCATATTTTCGCCAACCATACACATTGTAACGCCACCAACATATGTTATTTATAAAAATTTATCTTCCTTTACAGAAACACGTGTACATATTTCCTACCAACAGGTGCGTGCGCTACCGAACCACAATTCTCCCACACTAGTTTGCTAAACCAACACTATACTAGTAGTTGGTCAGCGAACGATACAAGTAGTTTGCACAGAAATATGGTTCTTCAGTGTGCAACATTTGACCTGTGTACGTGGCGCGATAACGTAGCCTCGGGCGCATACGGCGGCCGCCGATTCCGAACCTCCCAATGGCCACCGCTCCTATGACGGGTTCATATATCGGGGGGGGCCGTTAGGGTTATATCACACCCTCACAGCAGGCTATCCGCAGCAAACCACCGCGCGATGCAATGTATTGCATGTATCATGGCACATCCCATTTAATAACATATGATTGTAATACGCGCTGAATAAACCGATCTGGTAGAGGGCGGCTGGCGTTACTCTGAACGGTCGTTAGTTTCCGAATCCGCATCTGTTAATGTTTTAAATTTTTAATTTTCTATCTTTTTATTTTCTAATCTATTATCCATTAACTATTTTTTTACCAATTAACGCAAATATTTTAACATGATTTATTTTACAAAATTTTAATAAAAAAAATTTTTTTAAATTAAATTTAAATTAGGGTAGGTTAGGGTTAGGGTTAGGGTTAGAGTTAGGGTTAGGGTTAGGTTTAGGGTTAGGGAGTAGGGCGTAAAGGCTGCGGTGTTTCCTGAATAGGACCTGCCGTGAGGGTGTGATATAAGCCTCGAACCCATATATATCCTATAATGTCTCCTATTTCACAATACTTTCGAACAGGGGTAAGATTCATCAAAGCTGGGCGTACGCAAAATATTTTGCAGTAAATCCCTGTGTACGCAATCCGAACCGTTGCCTTAGTTGCGATTCATCAACCACAGCTATTTAGTAAATCTTGCGTACGATTCGCGTACGCAAGCGAGGCGGCCGTTTTTAGGTTGCGATTCCATCAGCTAAATTTACGTAAACCTTTTATTTGCGTAACTTTACACGTAGCTGAGAGGTGCGCCGTAAACCACTCGAATTTCCGCCAAGGTGTTTCCAGCAATACGCGCAGCATACATTATTTTATTGAGAAAACATATAATAATTACTACTAAACTAAAAAAATTAATAATTAAACCATACTACAGCAACAGGCGGCGCCTTTTGACGCTTCTTTTGTCATCGCTTGGCATTGTTTATCGTTATTAAGCGAGTTCGTAGGTTAGCGCGTGTGGGCCTACGTGGCTCAACGCCACGTACGTGTACCGTGCAACACAACAGCGCGCACGCCGGGCACACGCAACGCAAGTGTACGTTTTGGGGCACACGCAACGCACGCAACAACGTGGCACAAGCACGCACAGCACGTGGTACGTAACACCACCACGCACGCACCGCACGGTGTACGTGCACACGAGCACCGTACGTGTACGTGCCAGCACACACCACGCAAACGTGCACTCATGCACGTACGGCACGTGCACACGCACGCAGCGCACAGTGGTACGTACACACGCACGGAGGGTCACGCAACGCACGTGTACGTACACACCAACGCACGCACCGGTAGTACGTGCACACGCACAGCCGCACCGTGCCAATCACGCACGCACGTGTACGTGCACACGCACGCACGCCCGTGTACTACACACGCACGCACGCACGTGTACGTACACACGCACGCACGCACGCAGGTAGCGTGCACACTGCACAGTTACGTGTACGTGCACACACACGCACTGCACGTGGCGCATGCACGCCACGTTACGCACGTGGTCACACGCACGCACGCCGCCCACGTGTAGCGTGACGCCGCACGCGACGCACGCCACGGCACGTGTAACGTACACACGCAAGCACGCACGTGTAACGTACACGACGCCACGCACGCACGCACTGTACGTACACAGCACTCACGGGGCCGCAACGCACGCACGCACGCACGCGACGTGGCGTGTGTCACGTACACGGGCGGGCGTGCGTGTGCACGTACACGTGCGTGCGTGATATGTGAACGTGTGCGGTGCGTACGTGTACGACACCCGCACGCCACGGCACGCACGTGTACGTACACACGCATCGCACGCACGTGTACGGTGTCAGCACGCACGCACAACGTGCACAATCACGCACGCACGTGTACGTACAACGACGGCGGCCACGCACGCCCGTGACGTACACGACGCCACGACACGCACGTGTACGTACACACGCACGCTACGCACCACGCTGTACGTGCACACGCAACGGGTACGTGTACGTGCACACACACGTCACGCACTGCGCAAAGCACCCACGTGCACAGTGCCACACCGCACGCTACGCCAGCACGCCACCGCGAACCACTGCACGTGTACCGTACACACGCACGACCACGCACGAACACGTGTACGTCCACGGCACGCACGGCACGCACCGTGTTACGTACCACGCAAGCTCTACGCACGGCATACGAGCGACGCACGGCACGTGCGTGTGTACTACACGCGGCGTGCGTGTTGCACGTGATACACGTGCGTGCAGTGATTGTGCACCGTTGTGCGTGCGTACGTTGTGTACGTACACACGGCACGCACGCACCGTGTACGTTACACACGTACGCCACGCAACAAGCGTGCACAATCACGACGCACGTGTAAGCGTCACCCACGCAACCCCGCCGCCCCGTGTACGTACACCCACGCACGCACGCACGTGTACGTGCAACACAGCACGCACTCGACGCCCGTGTACGTACCACGGCCACGCACCGCACGTGTACGTGACACGCCACGACAACACGGGCACGTGTAGCGTGACACGGCACGCACACACGCACGGAGCACGTTGTACGTAACACGCACGCACGCAGCGCACGCACGCACGCAACGCAAGCGTGTACGTGCACAACACACACCGTGTACGTGCCAGCCACGCACGTGCGTGCACACACACGCAGCACCACGTGCACAATGCACAGCACCGCCACATGTACGTGCAACACGGTCACGCACGGCCACGTGTACGTACACACGCACGTCGACCCATGTGTACGTGTCGCTGCTTTCATGAGTGTTGAACGCATCATACAAACGAAAATGTGGACACTACACATCCCCCAGCTAACTCATGGTAGACAAGAGCTAGATCGGCAATAGGTTTAAATCAGCAAGAGAGGCGTCAGTTTGGTTCCTATCGGCTATGTGTCGCACAGTGGTGATGGCCTTATTATGGCTAGGCACCGCCTCTCAAAGCCAGCAGCACGATGGCGTAGTGGATTTACCCTGTGAATTCATCAACATTTGCGGTAACGGCAGTGTCTTTTCACTGTCACGTCAGCCGCAAAAGTCAAAACTCATTTGACTTTCCCGCCGCGTCGCCGTGAACCCGGCTGGCGCCGTGGCCGTGTCAAGTGGAGACTGCGCCATACGATATAATAGATTTGAAGCTTTGGCCGATAAGGGTGAACTGACGGTCCGTTTCCCGTGCGTTCCGTCGTGCCCGCGCCGGCGTGTGTCGGAGACGGGCCTTAAAGGGCTGCAGCTGTACTACTAGCCCGGTGCTGGCCCGATTCTGGCTGATACCGGTAACGGTTCATCTGTAACTGGCCGTCGTTACCGGCCCCAAATGAGATACTGGCCCACAACCGGCCGCTTTCAATGGCGCGACATAGGGCCAGTACAGCTAAAACGTTACCGGTCGGCGCCGGTGCCAAACTAACGACTGGCCCACTAATGGGCCTATAATCTAGCCGACGGTAATTGGGAAGCAGTTTTAGTGGCAAGTGCTTTCATAGTCGACACTGATACGTGCTACTCTGTGGTTAATTCATAATAATTATATTTGAAATAAATTATACGTTAGCATGAAAGACGAACATCTTGCATTATTATTACATAAGTAATATTTTATAACTTTAGTATAGTAAGCACATGAATGTGCCCATTACTGTGGCCCAGTGCCAGTGTGTGGAAAGGGCTAAAGTGGTAATAATATTTTTTTTATAAAACAATGTCTTAAAGTATAATGTTTTATTGAACCGGTGGTTATTATACATATGTATATGAAATGTGTGAAGTATTTGATGAACAAAGAAAAACTCTAAACAAAATCTTAAACGAAACGTGTGCTCTAAACCCGCCACCTATCCGTAACAGTTAACTTTGGCGGTTATTTCAACCTGAGGCCACAGAGACTCCAGGCCCAAGATTAATCGCTCTGGCGCTTGGTAAGTCCGTATTAAGTGCAAATAACAATTAATAAGGTTGTGAAATTTGTCCCTTAAAACGTTGAAAACCCAACGTTTTATTTACTGTTTGCATTACCAAGCCTATGCTTAGGTTCCTCACAAACGATTTACTATTAACGACATTTATCAGATTTCACCGCGGGCGCGCACACAATACGTAAGCATGCACCGCACACACGCACGCCATGCACATCGTGCACACGGGCCACGCACACCCACGACGGCAGCACCATATACACGGCACACACACGTGCGCGCACACACGACGCACACCACACTACGCACCCACTACGCACACAAAACAAAACACCACACACGCCGCGCGGCCACATGTATTATGTTCCGTCGTAGCACCAAAGGCGCGGGCTGTGATAGTGAACGCACACTCTGAATAGTGAAGGCACGAAAGGGTCGTTGTCCCGTAACAGGTACTACAGATATGTACCCGAGTAGTTTTAGTTGTTTTAGTATTATGTTTATATTTTATATTGAGGTATGTTTAGGGTTGAGGGTTAGGGTTAGAGTTAGGGTTAGGGGTTAGGGTTTAGGGTTAGGGTTAGGGTTAGTGTTACGGGTTAGGGTACACTTTGTAGTACAAGTCTGGTACATCTTTGTTGTATAGCATATATGATACCTCGGTACCATATCTGTAGTACTGTTACGACCAACGACCAGCCTTGAGCGATACGTGAACCAGCGCATACACTACATACACAAAAAACCTTTTCCCGATCGCCGACTGGCACGTACGTTTGCGATAATCATTATCTCCATGTCATTAATGCTCGCGCTGATTACCTAGTGTGAAAACTGGGGCTTCTGATAACGGTACAGCTGAAACGGCAGGGAAGCCAAGTGCTACCGCCATAGCGCGTGAAACTCGTAGTACGGACGCGGTATAGCGATTAGTACGAGTGGGAAGGCATAACGGTCAGTTAGTCTTCGAAATGCGCGCAGGCAGCCGGTGTCCGAGGCACAAGTACTGACCAAGGTAAATATATCTGCTGTATTACTCCATCATAATAGTTAATTATACGGAGTTTCTCGCGACGTTAGCTTATCGTGTTATCATATTGTTTATGGTTTCATAATTATGGCTAGACAGTAAATTGGCTCGAACAGGTGCATTAGCAGATTGGCATATGCCGTGCGTGCGTGGCGTTCACCGCCGGCGTGCGCCGCGTGTGTGTGCATTATGGCCTACAAAAAGTTTATGACAATGCAGTCATCTGGGCAGAACGGGCTGAAGTATGTATCGAGTGTGTGTGTGTGTGTGTGTGTGCGTGCGTGCGTGGCGTGCGTAGCGTGGCGTGTATCAAGCGCGTAGCAGGGGTTCATCGGGGGCCCGCATAGCGACCCCCCCAATCAAATTGCAAAATCCAAAATTTTCTTTATATTTTATTATATTGACGTTAGTCACACAGCATGGTCGGGTTAGGTGTCGTAATTGTAGAGCTGCAGAAGAAATAATATTGTCAGCAAAACAGCGTCTAAATTGATTTAAAAGCACTATATTTAACTCAAAATTTTTTTCAGACCACCAGACCCACTTGTTACTCGCTCGAGAACCCCCTCCCCCAATCCAAATTCCTGGCTACGCCCTTGGCGTGTATGTGAGTGACTAGCTCCAAGAAACGGTATTGCTAGGGTTAGAATATCCGTATAGACAATCCGTCGCACAGCCTGGTCGGGCTAGTGAATGACGGGTCACCACCAGCAGATTTGAGTGCGCCTACATGATTATGTATTTATACTGGCTGGCGTGCTCTTTTTTGGAACAGACTGGAGTTGCCTCTCATGGGAAACTTCTAAACTCTCATGCTCCAGCTGAAGAGAAGCTGACTGCTGAACTAGAAAGCAGTGGAGTGGAGGTATGTATAGTGTTACAACTTAGTGAAGTAGTTGAAGGTAATTAAATAACCTATACTGCCTATAGCTGTACTAAACTGTCCTTTTAGTTCTATATTTCACAGTCGCAGAATATGTATGCAGAACTCTTTATGACTATATGATTAACAGATGATATTACATGTATAGATATATATATAGAGAGAGAGAGAGATAATATTATGTATGATATACATGCGTACGTACATTTGGCACGTTTTCTTTCTGTGAAACAGATTAGAGTTGCATCACATTGGATACCAAGCCATCTCCATCACCGAAGCACCAGTGATGAGGAGATGTGGAGAGCTGGAGAGAGAGACACACGCGCACACAGAGAGATACACATAGAGAAAGAGTAGAGGAGGCAGAATGCGGAGTAGAGAATAAAATCAAATGCCCAAGAAGTTTATCTATATATACACACACAGAGAAATTGATACAATAGATGTGTTTGTGTTAATCTATCTGTCTATCTATCTATCGATCTATCTATCTATCTATCTATCTATCTATCGATCTATCTATCTT
>NW_014578049.1:69920-74491 GCF_000485595.1 Priapulus caudatus | reverse complement strand
CGCGCGTTTGTTGACATATTAGCTTTGTGACGTCAGGATGAGCGGAGTTCGCGCGTTCTGCGATGGTAACCTCGTACTTTCTCAGAATTTCTCAAGGTGCATGGAACATTTTACCAATTTAGTCGTGTCAGTTAGTCATGGATATGTCGCAGTAAGTACTAACAGTAGATATTTCACATACGTTCACCCATTTTTCACATCTGTCAGGCGGTCACTCATTGTGAAAAATAGAAAAACGATGATTTCTCCGTTTCGATTTCTCACATAGTAGCCGATGTATAAATGGATATTTCTCGGTGATTACAACCCGGATTAATTAAATTTTACACTCGTTTTAATGGTAACATATTGCTGTGAAGAAGGCGTCAGGGATTGTTATTAAGTGCCGTATTATATTAGTTATGTCTCTTTATTCGCTAAAATTTTCAATTCTAACACACAACTTGATTTTTAAGCAGTTTTTTTCAGTTTTCTCGGTAAATATAAAAATTTAAAAAAAATCCAGACCCACTATTTTGGTCCATATTGTGCTTAACATGTGGCAAAAATTTTGTATCCTCACTTTTTCTGGTAGTTGAGAAATATCCAAAATACCATTTTTACATAAAAATTCAAAATTTGTGTGGTAACATAATTAGGTGCTGGAAATTTCATGAAATTTTTTGGCTTGAGCATAGAGATATATCTCCTCTATAAATAAAACAAGTGAATGATTCGATTCATTTGCCAATAAACGTTTAATCTTCACTAGAGCAATACCCGTGCAAAAGGTGGAGAGTATCCTTAACTAACGTTATTTCAACGTTGCCAGGACCCCATACAATAACGTTATGTTAACGTTACATGAAAACGTTTTTACAAACGTTTAGACAACGTTATAAAACCCCTACACATTTACGTTATATAAACGTTACAAAAAACGTTATAACAACTTTTGCATAACGTTATGAAAACGTTATGATAACGTTTTTGTGTTAGCTGCGAAGTGTAATCTTAGCGTTATAACATTAGTAATATAATAGTAGCCGCAGCAAAAGCACTAACTTCTTCAGCGACATGAGAACAGAAGAGAAAATAAAATAAATAATTTTAGCATATACATACCAGTGTTTCTCTCCTGGTCTCTCCTTCTCTTCTCTGCTCGTCTCTTCTATTCTCCTCTCCTCTCTTCTATTCTCCTCTCCTCTCTTCTATTCTCCTCTCCTCTCTTCTATTCTCCTCTCCTCTAGGCTCTCCTCTCTTCTCCTTCCGTCTCCTCTCTTCTCTTCTCTTCTATTCTCCTCTCCTATCTTTTCTTCTCTGGCTTTCTGGTTTTCAGGTTGGTACATACAAGTTGGTAACGATGTAACGTGCACTCTACTGAGAAATATCGAAATGTAACAACTATACATAGGTAAGTGAATGCTGTTATCATAACTCTGTGTACTGTGTACGTTATCAACTTCCGATTACTGATTGGCTTTGCTCTTTGGTAAGATTTCAGCCTGACGCAGCAAAATACCACAAAATGGGCGCGCTTGTACCCATACGAGTCGCATGATGTGATAACGGGGGTTCTTGAGCAGAAACGCAAGAGTTGTAAAACAAACAATGTTCAAATGTCGCTTTGCAGTTTTCCATTCAGCGATACGAAAAGAATAATTATTATTTGCAAGCGTGCCACGCCGCGGAAACGTGTTTCTATACATGTAGGCTTATAAATTTTGCATTTCTTTTTGCGAAACATCTCTTATCTATCTCGCCACTTGGTGAAATGACAGCGTATACGTAGTCACGCCATCCACGCACGCACGCACGCCACGCACGCACACTTGCACCTCCGCTCGCGCACGCACGCTGCAACATTCGCTGCGGATGCCCGAACGTAGCCCAAGAGCCACTTTTTGCCACACTGCCATTGTGGTTTATATAACGTGGTTGCCAATAAATTACATTTGAACGAGCATCATATAAGTATAAAACAAGCTTTTTTAATTAGTTGAGGGTGTAGCAACGTTGTTGTGTAATATCTTGCTCTAACACGCCTACCTCACCCAGTATGTGTCTGTGTACATAAAATATGGCACGATACACCAGTATGTGGGAGACATTTATCTATTTAATATAATTAATAATTAATAGCCAATTATAGCCAATCAATATTTATTGGTAGATGCTGGACGAAAGCAATAGGAGTTTGTACTTGAGTAACACCTTAATCATTTTCAGAGCACCCATCTGCAAAAACTCGAATGTGACATAAATACTGTAGCTTATTGGGGTGGTTGTCCGGGGGTGATTGTCCGCGCCGTTGATTGTCAGGGGGTGATTGTCCGGGAGTGATTGTCCGGGGGTGATTGTCCGGAGGTGATTGTCCGGCGGTGATTGTCAGGGGGTGATTGTCCGGGGGGTGTTGTCCGGGGGTGAGTATTCCAGGGGTCCTTGTCCTGATACCAAATGAATGTGAAGAAGATTTTATTGCTTTAGTTTTCCGTACCATAACCAGGTACTACATCAAGATTACATTAATTTCAGGTGATGTAAACCGCTGGCCAATGAAACCAGAGTTGGTTCATGCGGACGTGTTCCCAAGCGAACATAGCCCTGCTACAGTCGACAAGGCTTGGAATAAATTCGACCAGGTGGCACGAAACCTCATCAAATATGGCTACGACGATCAATTTATCGAGGCTGAGATGTTTGTAACTAAGCAGGGCGATGTACACTTGATGGAGATCAATGGAAGAACTATCTTTACTGTGCATAGATCATCTTATGTCCTGAACAACGGTGACATGGTGGCTGCAGTAGTCGACATTGCCACGGGCGTACGTCCTACACCACCAACCTATAAGTACGAAGTGCTTATGTGTTAATTAATTATAGTGCTGGTCAAAGGTCCGAGAAAGGTGTTAAAAGAAAAGTACGGAAGGTGTGATGAATAATGGAATAATACAGAGTTCTTCCCGTGTAGTCATGCATAGGGGGAAGTTATATAACTACTATAGGTTGCAGCTTGCAGCGTAGTTTACCCTTTTCTAGCCAACAGCAATGATTATTGTCAACAACACAAAACTTTAAACCAGTTGTTTGTCAAATGACCATATCCGTATTATTTTACATTAATCTAGTACAAGGAACTTACAAATATATGAGTATATCAATGTGATCCGTTATGCAATTAAAGATTAGAGTTTGATTTATGTGTTTCGTAATTCCAAAAGCTTCTTAATGTAAACAAAGACCAGGGCCGTAGGCTGAGCAAATTCCTAGGGGGGGGGCAAAATTTTCTGACTCAACTTTGTAATGATGAGCGATGGGCGCAGCTCTTGATCGACATCCATAATGTGCTAGGGGTGGGTCTGAGCCAAGGCTTTCACGGTTAATTGACCAAAAAAATTAGGTTAGGGTTATTTCTGATTATTAGCCAAGCTTATTTTTTAATTTTGCTGCAAAATCTAGGGGGCAGCTTCCCTAACTTGCACCGTCAGGCTACGGCCCTGAAGCCGCCACATGCCGTGCATCAAATGAACGATACATACATCGTCATGCAACACTGTGTTGACCAAAAAAAGCAAACAAGTGAACATTCAGATAATGTACTAATATATATTTTTTCTACACAGCGGAAAGCGAACTGGCCTACTCTACTTGTCTATACTCGAGTCTGGGAGGCTAGGTGAAATAATTGACATGGAATTCTACAATTCTCCGACTGCACTGGACCTGTGTGATCCCGTGAAGGAAGACATGTATGTTGATTGCTCACGTTTTAACGTCAGTTGTCTCCGTTGTTAACTCACTTAATGTGTCAATAACCAGTCTTAAGTTTTTTTTTATTATAAGCAATGTAAACGTCTTTTGTTGCCACGGATGTTGTTAGCTTGATGAAGGCAGGAACACCTGTGGTTTTTAGAATCTCCGACATTGCCGCATCACTCCTGTCAGCGCATGCGCGCAGGTCAACAAACTTGAAGGGAATCGGGTCTGGATCAATAAGCTGATAGGTGTAATACTTGTTGAAGCAGTAAAACTCTGACATCAATGATGGACCACAAAGGTTAGGAAATTCTTTCGTGACAATATATGCAATAATTGTTGGTGCGTCGTCGTAAGTGAAGATACCGATGACTGTATTCATGCGGATGAACTGTTCCAATTCTTCCATTTCAAGTGGCTTAATGTCGTTGTTTTTATCACCAAACACACTGAAAATGTGCATAGAGAACTTGTCGCGAAATTTCTCCATGTATTTAGCGATTTCAGGCTTTAAGAAATACTCGTCGTTCACCAATAACTTATTGTCGTGATTTTCTCTTGCTTGGTTCATGATGTTTGCTGCTAGTAGAAAATATTTATAATCTCAGTACCATTACTGTGTTCTCTGTCTCATATATTATCAGCTAATCATACTTTTACACGATCCTAGTAATAGGTTGTGTATTAAAATGGACTAAAGATAAAACTACCCAGGTGTTGACCCACTACACCCACTACACAATTTCTTAGTTTAATACAGACTCTAATACGATAATTTGGATCTAAAAAGATTGTTTATGCGTAGCTGAATTTGAGATATATATATATATATA
>NW_014578049.1:61627-68951 GCF_000485595.1 Priapulus caudatus | reverse complement strand
ATATATATATATATATATATATATACAAACACCATAACTGTTATTCTATATGGGAATGCTATTATAAAAATTGTAATTTACTACCGACGCCAACGTCACTAAGTTAGCGCAAGACCAATCACTTGATACGACAAGTGTATGACCCTTAATTCATAGCAGAATATGCATGGTTGATATTGAAGCTACTGTTAGCGAATATATACATACCGGCTCTCTGCAACACACACTAACGCCAGCTTTCTAGCGTCGGCTTTTGGCAGCAAATACCGATGAGTAAACCAGTTGCAGGTTTTATCATAAACTACATTATTTTGTGTGGAGGGTGTGGGTGTACGGTTTGTCAATTTAGTCCAACCATATGTCGGTTTACAAACACACACAATATTTTCCGCCAACCATACACATTGTAACGCCACCAACATGTTATTTATAAAAACCTTATCTTCCTTTACAGAAACACGTGTACATATTTCCTACCAACAGGTGCGTGCGCCACCGAACCACAATTCCCCCGCACTAGTTTGCTAAACCAACACTATACTATAGTAGTTGGTCAGCAAACGATACAAGTAGTTTGCACAGAAATATGGGTTTTCGCGCGCAGTGTGCAACCTTTCACCTGCGTACGTGGCGCGATAACGTAGCCTCGGGCGCATACGGCGGCCGCCGATTCCGAACCCACAACGGCCACCGCTCCTATTGAGCACACTGGCGCATTGTATACAGCCGTTAACCCCCCCACCACCACCATGCGCTATTAAGCTCTCTGGACCGTAGGAAAGTGTACTAACGCTGATATCTCGCAAACGAATTGAGTTGAACATGTCTTCGCTATGGTCTCCGTAAATATTAAGTTTATTGAAGCACGAATAGTTTAATTAATTACCAGGCTAATGTATACGCACGGCTATGGACGGTAGAAAAGTGTACTAACTATCATATGCCGCGAACGATTTGAGTTACATTTTTAAACTTCTAGATACATATCAACACATGTCGTAGCTATAATCACCGTGAATTTTTGACATGTGTTGATATGTATCTAGAATTTTAGAAATGTAACTCAAATCGTTCGCGCCATATGGTAGTTCTATATAGTACACTTTTCTACCGTCCATAGCCGTGCGTATATTAGCTTATGAGCGATACCGCGCGTATATTTTTGATAATCAATTAAACTATTCGTTCTTCAATAAACTCGAAATTCACAGAGACCATGCACAGCTAAGACATGTGTTTATATGTATCTATAATTTTAGAAATGTAACTCAAATCGTTCGCGCCATATGATAGTTAGTACACTTTTCTACCCTCCATAGCCGTGCGTATACATTAGCCTATATGAGCGATACCGCGCGTATATTTTTGGTAATTAATTAAACTATTTGTGCTTACATAAACTCAATATTCACGGAGACCATAGTGAAGACATGTGTTTATATGTATCTCGAATTTTAGAAATGTAACTCAATTTGTTCGCGAGATATCAGAGTTAGTACCCTTTCCTACGGCCCATAGCTTAATAGCGCATGGTGGTGGTGGTGGTGGGGGATGTATACAATGCGCCAGTGGGCCCAATAGAGGGTTCCGCGATTTTTCATATTACCAACAATGCAACGCCGCCGGCCATGACGATTACAGAAACTAGCTCAGGCATGGTACAAGTACATTGAGCAACGCACTGTTCTCTGCTCATTTTATTCGCCTATTAAGCAAATTCTTCACAACGCCGCTCTCCTGCGGTGTTGTCAACTGCAGCAATCGGTATCGGAGAGAGCCACACAGCTTTTTTAGGCTGCCTAGCGTGATCACAACACAAGGTAAAGTGACGAGATACAAGTCGGACCACAGACGATTGGAGCATTTTCAATAAAAAAGCAATGCTGAATAAACACGAAATGTATTTACTACCAATATCTTAATTTTTCTCTACTCTCTTTCGCCTAGTATTGCCGATAATTACCTGTAAATGCCGGTCAAATGCTCCTTTGCAACACACAGGTACACCGCACGCACGGTGCATGCACGGTGCACGCCGCTACACATTTACACTTATATACATATATCGCCGGCTTCCAGATGAGACGGGATAGAAAAGAAGTGTTCCTGACAGGATGTGTTGATCCTAACCGCTGAGCGCGGATCTTGCGCGCAGTTCCGTGGGAAGGCGCACGCGGCCGCGGGAACGTCGTACAAAAGTATGGAGCGCTGGCAGCTATGGATCCGTGCGCCAAATGCATAGGTCAGCGCACGGCTCCATAGCTGCCAGCGAACAGTCCAGAATTTTACCGGACAAACAGAGGGCAGGGATTTCGGACGTGGGAGCTTAGATGGTGATAATTCCATTAAAATGCATGTCATAGTGATGCTTATTCAGCGTAGCGTGCGTAGGTGCGTGTGCATGTACAGGTCTGCGTGTGTGCGTGCGTGCGGGCGCGCGCGCGTGTGTTTCTACATAACGGTGATACAGATACTCAGATCATATTAATATTAACGATTGTCAATCAACAAATTAGCGTAACATGGTAATTAAGTAAAATGACCACATACAATAAACGTAATGACGTCGTAGAATTTGTAGAAAACGGTCATATTTATAGAAATTATATGAAGGATTTTGAGTGAAGACGTTAGTATAACATGGCAAATGAATTTAACGGATGTTTGTTTACATGTGTGTGACTAATCACTTTATGGATGGTGAGTTGATACTGCGAATATCGGCACTGCACACTCGTTGCAAAGTGTAGCGGTCATTTTCGGGGGGGGGGGGCGCCACCGCGCAATGAAATGTTATGCATAATGACATAATAACTATAGGAATCATGTTTGAGAACATTTGACAAACAATTAAATAAAGGGTAACTTTATTTAACTTTATTTAAGTTTATTTAACTTTATTTTTAAAGTGTAAATGAACGGTATTTCATAAATAAGTATAGCACCCGGTATGACATGACACCATATATATACTTGACCTAAATATGAGTGTGCATGTAACTAATCGCATTGCACGGTGGCGCCGCGTCCCCACCCTCGCCCGTCACGTCGTGGCCTTTTCTCGTTTGGTGCTTATTTTTCGCTTTCTTTTGGAAATGTTTTTGCCTTAAAATGGTCGTGGCGTGATGCTCATTGACAATATATATGGTGTTGGGGCTCACGTGTTACGCATGTCGGGAACATAGATGGAGAGACACACTGACACACACACACAGATCCCGGAATTTATGTAGTACTGATATTCATAATAAATATTAGAGTAGTTTTCATATTCATAATAAACAATATATGCCACCTATTGCACATACACGCATCATGTGCATGCTTACGTCATGCATCGATAAAAGTCGACTGAAATCTGTATTGACATATATAAAGCTTATAAACACTAATAAGGCTAAAAGTCTGATTGTTATAGACTAAACATGCATCTTCAATGATACGTCGATTGGCAGCTGACGTCACGCGCCTTCATATCAGGTACGTTAAAAGTGATGATATGCGCAGTTCTATCGCGACGATTCATATGTCACTAGCTTCATGCAGACAGTTTTGGCATTATCTCCAGCCTATGGCATAAGTGACAATTTAGTGCTGCGCTCTCTCTCTCTCTCTCTCTCTCTCTCTCTCTCTCTCTCTCTGTCTCTCTTTGTGTGTGTCTCTCTCTCTCTCTGCCCTCCCCCCTCTCTCTATTTTTTCTATGTATGTATGTTTCTGCCTCTCTCTCTTTATTCCCGAAAAAGTGGAAAAAGTGGGAAAGTCTAATGTCACCGCCTCTCCCCTCTCTCTTTGTCTTGCAAAGTGCGCAAAGTACAAGGAATAATAACAACAATGTGTTTGACTGCAGGCTTTCAGTAGCTGACAATGTATCAGGAGTCTATCAATATTAGGTACGGTTGCACTTGCTATGAAACGGAACGGAGACACAATGAGCGGTTTATGTACAATTGACGTTCGGCAAAAGTTCACGCGACAATCTCGCGCATGGTCAATGCGTAACTACGAAGTGGCTTATTAGCGAAAGGGACAGAAAGGCACTGGAAGGCAGCCGAAGGGACCGAAAGGCACGTAAAAAACAGTGAAAGGCGCTATGGGAACATCGAATTCGAGCGCAAGGCAGTGAAAGAAGCAGTCCGCAGCTAAAATGTCAAAGAAAATTTCAAGGAAATGCCCCCAAAATGACGGAACTCGGCTCTAAATGACGTACATGAATAGCAAATTCAGAGCCAATATGTGTTGGATGTTGTATAAGTAAATAGTGGAATTTCAAATAAAGTAATGCGTTTTTAATGTATTTACTACGATTTACGTATAGAAACTATATTTTATTTTTACTGATTTCTGCGTATGTTTGCTTCAATTGTTCATTGTCTTTCAATGCGTTTTGCTAGATTTGTTTGCGTTTCACTGCCTTTTGCTAATTTAGCATATGCAAAAAGCGGTCAAAGGCAAAAAAGGCAGGGTGCAAAATGGCCAAACGCCTGGTAACACACGAAAAATACAGCGCAAGACACCAAGTAAGACGGAAATAAATAATAAACACTGAGTGGCAGAATAAGCGTAAAAAAACCTCACGAAAATGAACGACAATGAGTAGAAAAGTAGTTAGTTAATGCTTTCTTAATTCTGTGTATACACAAGATTTATATCTCAATAAATGCTTACAATAATATTAAAAATATTGTAGGTTGTGCATAACGAACTTCAGCAGTAAACCCGATTCTTGCAAACTTTTAACTTATTACGGTTAGAAATGGCAGAGGAAAGAAGGAAAGGAGACCGACCGGCTCATATGCGAAATTCTAGAGCAACTCTATTTGCATCGCTATGGCAATGGCATTGCCGTAAAAGATTTATTTGATTACAAGTAGATTGCTGCCATGTAAAGTGTGCAAGTAACTACCTCATTATCAAAACAGAATCCAAGACAAATATATTGCATGTAGAAATTTTTTGAAATTTTACGAAAATCGATCATTCATTTATTTGAAAAATACATATTAATTTCATATCGGCAATTCAATAAGTACTTGTGATATCACAATAATTTACAGCAAGTAATAAATAAATAAATAAATAAATAAAAGTATGAATAATTGAATGAATAAATAAATGTAATAAATAAATTACTTATTAATTAATTAATGCATAGTCACTGACAGCTGAAGGTTTGAAAGCTGCATTCAGTCTGTAATTTCTAACCGGTTTTCTTATAGCAGGTGTCAGAAACTAGGTTCCAAGCATAAATAAACCAGCGTTTGATATCTGCTAAACGTTCAGGCCACTCTTCACTGACCGACGCCTCCATCTTCTCCCACAGCTCCTCAGCGCTGAACTTTATAAGTCCGCTCTCACTCCCCAGCGGACCGCTATCAATACGTCCCAGTAACTCAGCCACGTGCCGCTCACGGAAATACGCGAACGGCACGTATGCGATTGTTTTACCGCAGTCCTCGGCCAAAACATTGAAATTATCAATATAAGGATGCGGCATGTAGAGATTATTTGTACACGATTGTACATACTTAAATATTTTACGTACGAATTCTGGGAGCTGCGACGGATCCGCTGGGTTAGGTGATGCGACATGAAGCAGCGCAAGTTTTAGTAGGTAGGAGTCGATCAGTTTCCTAGGCTTAAAGCGAGTGGCGATATACAGCTGAATAACGTCTATGTCATACACACGTAAAACTGTAACGTCACTGTCTGTAAGCAACTCATCCTTATTCGATATGTTTTTACACTTATTATAACAATCATGTACTCGAGGATCAAGAAATGCCTTGGCTGTGATTAGCGCCTGGCGATAAACTGGATGGAAACTTCTGATCATATTGCTTTCCGCTACTGCCGTACAGACGGTCCAGCACGTATCTGAGTCAACGCCAGGCTTGGGTACTACGTGGTAGTGGTCATCAGGAAAATTTGTTGCGCCAGCTGGTTTGCCCGAGATTCGTATTCCCGGCGTGCAATCTACCGATATAGATAGATATTTAAAATGTTCGCCGCTAACAAATTTCAAATTAAATTGTGTGCACACTTTGTTCCATGCCAAAATATTTTTTTTTTGTATTTTGAATAAATCATGTCCGTTTTTCATGACTTTCGATACAGCCTGGCATAAAGGCTTAACAAATTCTTCCTTTAGATTTGCCGAAATATGATGGTCTGAATTTTCCTCGCGAATTGTTACACAGCCAGCTCTATTAGATTTTGTGTTTTCAATAATTAATTTTTCTCGATATCTATCGATTTCGAATATGAAGTCATATTCATCCGGCAGACCAGCTTTTGTGCGGTTGGCCGTGCTGCCTATCAGAATGGGCGTGCAGGAGAAGTTACTGTCTAAGACTTTTATCTCCTTGCAGACTCGCTCCATCAGGTCTAGCAAGGCGTCCCGTATTTGATCGCATTCCCCCTGATGCTCTAATTTTCCCAAGCCTGGCGTCTCCCATATATCAGACAGTGACGTCACACCACTGACATTACAGCGTGATATCTTACGTTCTATGCCACAATAACAATCGTCAGGCAGCTCACTGACAAAGTATTGGTGCGCCAGTATAGCGCCGGCGGATTCTCTATAGCCGTCGTTAATGGTGACGAGGCGGGCGAGTTTTACGGCTGCCTGGTACGCTGCTTGCAAGTCATCATAATGCCACTCCTCTCTTTTATCCAATATTTGCGCCAACGTGCCCAGACCGCCCGAGGCAGCCCGGTACAACAACGTCCCGCCAACGCAACTCTGCACACTCGCTCCTGCTGCTAGTAGCTTCATGATACACAATTTTTGTTCGCTAAAGCCAGCATGCGTCAACGCCGTCATGCCATCCACGTCCGCGTGTTCTATGTTAGCGCCTGCACGTAATAACGCTGTGAGCGTATCCGTACGACCTCTATCAGCTGCTACTATTACTGCGGTCTTGCCATCCACGGCCGCGTGTTCTATGTTAGCGCCTGCATCTAGTAACGTTGTGAGCGTATCCGTATGACCTCTAACAGCTGCACTCATTACTGCGGTCCAGCCATTTACGTTCGCGTGTTCTATGTTAGCGCCTGCATCTAGTAACGCTGTGAGCGTATCCGTATGACCTCTAACAGCTGCACTCATTACTGCGGTCCAGCCATTTACGTTCGCGTGTTCTATGTTAGCGCCTGCATCTAGTAACGCTGTGAGCGTATCCGTATGACCTCTAACAGCTGCACTCATTACTGCGGTCCAGCCATTTACGTTCGCGTGTTCTATGTTAGCGCCTGCATATAGTAACGTTGTGAGCGTATCCGTATGACCTCTAACAGCTGCACTCATTACTGGGGTGCAGCC
>NW_014578049.1:54379-57342 GCF_000485595.1 Priapulus caudatus | reverse complement strand
CACACACACACACACACGCACACGCACACGCACACGCACACGCACACGCACACACACACATACACACGCACGCACGCACGCTCGCGCGCTTGCGCGCACATAGGGGAGCGCGCGTACACACGCCTTCAAAGACACACACAGACGAACGCACACGTACGAGCACGCATGCGCAAAGCACTAACCTTTTCATCCACATAAGAACAGAAGAGATAATTAAATGAATGATTTTAGCATATATACTTACCAGTGTTTCTTTTCTGGTCTCTCCTTCTCTTCTCTTCTCCTCTCCTCTCGTCTCTCCTCTCTTCTCCTTCCGTCTCCTTTCTTCTCTTCTCTTCTATTCTCCTCTCCTATCTTCTCTTCTCTGGCTTTCTAGTTTTCTGGTTTCAACCGTATGAGTACAAGTTGGTAACGATGTGACTTGCACTCTAATGAGAAATATCGAAATGTAACAACTATATATAGGTAAGTGAATGCTGTTATCATAACTCTGTGTACTGTGTACGTTAACTTCAGATTACTGATTGGCTTTGCAATATGGTAAGATTTCAGCCTGACGCAGCAAAATACCACAAAATGGGCGCGCCTGTGCACATACGAGTCGCATGATGTGATAACGGGGGTTCTTAAGCAGAAACGCAAGAGTTGTAAAACAAACAATGTTCAAATGTCGCTTTGCTTTTCTATTCAGAGCGAGACGAAAAGAATCATTATTATTTGCAAGCGTGCCACGCCGCGGACACGTGTTTCTATACACGTAGGCTTATAAATTTTGCATTTCTTTTTGCGAAACATCTCCTTTCTATCTCGCCACTCGGTGAAAGGACAGCGTATACGTAGTCACGCCATCCACGCACGCACGCACGCACGCACGCACACTTGCACTTCCGCGCGCCCGCACGCACATTCACGCATGTCCGAACGCATGTCGGCACGCTTGCAGGAACGCACGCACGCACAGTTGCACCTACCCACGCACGCTGGCACATTCACGCATGCCCGAACGCATGTAGGCACGCACGCACGCGCGCACATATACAAACTCCAACACCCGCCGCGGGTAGACGCACGCGCACATGCGTTCAAAGAAAGCATAGGGGACGGGCGCATATACACACACTCTATAAGCAGATCATTGCAGCTGATTTTTTAGTCGTAAATGCAGAAAGTGCTTGATAAGAATAGTCAGCAGTTGGGGCTACGTGACCGAGTCGGTGTTGCGGAATTGCAGGTAGACAGGAGTTCATCGGGTGAGTCAACGTTAAATGACAGGTGCGATAATGCTATCATTAGCGACGGCTAGATTTATTAGTTCACACGAACTCAACTCATAAGAAGTTTGGCGAGTAGAAAAAATCCACATAGTGACTCGGTGATATAGAGCCTTCATATAGTATGCGAGATCGCAGTAACGCCATTTAAGTGAGGGCTTATTCAGAGAGAAAGAGAGAGAGAGAGAGAGAGAGAGAGCGAGAAAGAGAGAGATAGAGAAAGGGAGAGAGATAGAGAGAGAGAGCGAGAGCGAGAGAGAGAGAGAGCAAGAGAGAGAGAGAGAGAGAAAGAAAGAGAGAGAGAGAGAAAGGGAGAGAGATAAAGAGAGAGAAAGGGAGAGAAATAGAGAGAGAGAGAGCGAGAGAGAAAGAGAGAGTAATAAAGAGAGAGAGAGAGATAAAAAGAACTAAGAGAGATAATAAGTAAGCAAGAGATAGCTAGCAAGAGAAAGGGAGAGGGCGACAGAGAGACAGATATATATATATAGAGAGAGAGAGAGAGGGGGAGAGAGAGCGACAGACAGACAGAGAGTAGACAATAACAGAGAGTAAGATCAAGAGAGAAAGCCAAAGAGAGATATGGGTGAAAGAGAAAGAAAGAAAGAGAGAGAGAGAGAGAGGGGCGAGAGAGAAGAGAGAAATAGGTGAGAGAAGGTGGAGGGGAGCGAGCTAGGGGAGAGAGAGAGGAGGAGAAGATGTAGTGCATCTAATAACGCTGTGAGCGTATCCGTATGACCTCTAGCAGCTGCTCTCATTACTGCGGTCCAGCCATTCACGTTCGCGTGTTCTATGTTAGCACCCGAACCTAATAACGCTGTGAGCGTATCCGTATGACCTTCAGCAGCTGCTACTATTACTGCGGTCCTGCCCTTCACGTTCGCGTGTTCTATGTTAGCGCCTGCATCTAATAACGCTGTGAGCGTATCCGTATGACCTCTAGCAGCTGCTACTATTACTGCGGTGTAGCCATATTTGTCCGCGTGTTCTATGTTAGCGCCTGCATCTATTAACGATGTGACCGTATCCGTGTAACCGTTAGCAGCTGCCCAGATTGTTGCGGTTTGTCGAGCTGCCCCTAGTAAGATGTGACCTGTGAGGGACGCTAGTAATCTGCCTATTATTGTCCATGTTCCCTCGGTCGTCTTCCTAACTGCAGTGAATAGATTGTTGCCCATATTGTGCTTTGATTCTATCCACTTTTCGATACTTGAAATCTAGAGAAAAAACCATTTAATCTCTAGTAATTAGAAGAAGTTTCAAATTTGTTTCCTTTTCACACTGTACGCCAGCATGCGGCTGCGTTTGATTAGGGAATGCACGTGTAAAAACATTAACACCTAGTTATGACATACACGTGACAAATCTGAACTAAAACGATGATAATTATCCGTGTATTTATAAAAGGGTTTAATTTCATAGATACAAAGATTTAATAGATTTGAATATTTAATGTGGGAAAAAATATGCTTGTAACATTAATTTTTTTATGGAAAATCAAAAATGCCGTCAGAACGATTGCAAAGCGGACATGATTTAATAAGAGCAAACTTACTGTTTCTCTATCGTATTTCAGGCACGTGTAACAGTAGCTGGCGACTCCTGGTGATGCTTATCACTGGTCTGATACCTGAGAAAATAATACACCTAATGTGACAGTCTATCGCGTGAGACTGATGAACTAAAATCATATAT
>NW_014578049.1:53526-54275 GCF_000485595.1 Priapulus caudatus | reverse complement strand
TTACTGCGGTATAGCCATCTACGTTTGCGTGTTCTATGTTAGCGCCCGCACCTAATAACGCTGTGACCGTAACCGTATGACCTTTAGCAGCTGCTGCTATTACTGCGGTATAGCCATCTACGTTTGCGTGTTCTATGTTAGCGCCCGCACCTAATAACGCTGTGACCGTATCCGTATGACCTCTAGCAGCTGCTCTCATTACGGCGTTCCAGCCATCCACGTTCGCGTGTTCTATGTTAGCGCCCGCACCTAATAACGCTGTGACCGTATCCGTATGACCTCTAGCACCTGCTCTCATTACTGCGTTCCAGCCATTCACGTTCGCGTGTTCTATGTTAGCGCCTGCATCTAGTAACGCTGTGAGCGTATCCGTATAACCTCTAGCAGCTGCACTCATTACTGCGGTCCAGCCATTCACGTTCGCGTGTTCTATGTTAGCGCCTGCATCTAATAACGCTGTGAGCGTATCCGTATGACCTCTAGCAGCTGCTCTCATTACTGCGGTCCAGCCATTCACGTTCGCGTGTTCTATGTTAGCGCCCGCACCTAATAACGCTGTGACCGTATCCGTATGACCTCTAGCAGCTGCTCTCATTACTGCGTTCCAGCCATACACGTTCGCGTGGTCTATGTTAGCGCCCGCACCTAATAACGCTGTGACCGTATCCGTATGACCTCTAGCAGCTGCTCTCATTACTGCGTTCCAGCCATACACGTTCGCGTGGTCTATGTTAGCGCCCGCACCTAAT
>NW_014578049.1:49740-51415 GCF_000485595.1 Priapulus caudatus | reverse complement strand
TGGCAATAAAAGCTCTATAGCCGTATCGTTAACTGCATTTCACCGTGTTCTGTTCCTCTGGTACGACCTGTTATCTGCTACGTGCTCATCGCCGTCCTGGCCTTAATACATCGACAGGAGCGGACACTGATCCCACTACTGGACACGCGTTACTACCTAACGTCTGTCGAACCGTAGTCGTCTACCCTAGCGGCACTACATTACGGCTACCCCTACTGCTGCTATTACTACTGTTGCTGCTGTTACTGCTGCTGCCGCTGCTGCTACTACTACTACTACTGTTGCTGCTGCTACTGCTGCTGTTGCTGCTACTGCTGATGTTGCAGCTACTATTACCTGTTAAGCGTTATCAGACACTTACTTTTCGCACGGCAGCGGAAAGTACATTTCATGGTCCTTTCAATAAAGTGATCAAAATGGTAGGTCACCGCTGAAACAAAAAAGTTTTTCACTCTGTCCATTAGGCCATGTCCTCAGAAAATGTCTGATATCTGACCTTTCCCCCACTGCCCTCTGACCTGTGACCTCCAATTTCGCACTGGTGATGGGTTTCCTGCCCATCACACTATACACCGAATATTAAGAGCATAGGTCGACCCATTCAAATTTTCCGTATTTCCTCCTATACCTTAAGTTAAGGGGGAAATATTCCCCCTCCGTTGACACATCTTGACCTTTGACCCTTGACCCTCAAATTTGTCATTTTGAGTCATTTTCACGTCCCCCCCCCGCGCCGCGGCCCGAATATCGTGACCGTACGTCGAGCAGTTACGATTTGTGCCCAACTGTTGACGGACGGACACATTGACACACGGACGCAGACGGACGGAGGCTAATGCGATTCTACAAGCTGCATCTGACTTCATCAGATAAGCTAAAAATTAATTAAAATATTAACAATATTGCAGTGTGTAAATGTTACCTACCTCTAGCTTCTAGAGAATAATTAATATTAATAATAATAATAAACCATTTGGTCTGGAGATGGCACCTAACACTAGCTTCTTAAAAATAATAGGTAGTATAATAATAAAAAAGAGCCGCAGAGCGTCTGGGCTCATCCGAGGTCTGTTGCTATATACGGTTATAAACGTAACATTTAAGTCGGGCAGGAATCTGCCCACGGTGGGCGGCGGTGGGCGGGTGTGCCCGGCACTCGCGGTTGCCGACTGGCATTCGCGGTTGCCGCCCAGCACTATTTTTTTTTATTGCTCAGAATGCAGGAAATTGAGTTTCAGACTATCCAAAATCAAAGATTTTGGCCCCCGGACCCCCCAACATCCATTCCTGGATAACCAAATCCCATTGGTTGATACAAATCGCGTGCCTGAAACTCCTGTTTTATGGTGCATTGTGACCCTAACCATAACCCTAATAGTCGGTTTGCCGGCCCTATATGTCCTATATGGGACCCTGCAATGTTAATTACTCTAAACTTTTTTTTTTATTGGAAATGTGTTCTATATAGTTAGGAGAGCTGATTTAGCTTTTTTGCTACCTGTGCATCGTTGAGCATTTCTTGGAATTCAAGATGGCCGCCGCCGTTCATCTTCGATTTTGGTCAATTTACAATTTGTGATCTCCATGCCCTAGAGTGTCATGCAATACCTCTTTTTAGGGGGATTTCGAGGGCAGGGAGTCCATTTATGGAGTTATTTTTTGGATATGGGGTCAA